>NW_020664447.1:3413912-3476010 GCF_002925995.2 Terrapene triunguis | reverse complement strand
GCATCAATTGCAGCAGTGTGGATCTCTCTGTAGTGAAGACCAGCCCTTAGTGATGCATCCGAGAGCGGGTCTGTGTAAACATGAAAGCTTGTCTCACCAACAGAAGTTGGCCCATTGAAAGATATTACCTCACTCAACTTGTCTCTCTAATGGCAACTAACACATTTTAAACAACATATTAAACACGACTTAATACCTAGTGTAGCCAAAGACAATTGTGTAAATTAACACGGTTTCTAACACAGCTCACTTTGTCAATGTATACAAGGTCTATATTATTCATTTAGGCCCTTCAAATCCTTAGTACCTTGTACAGTGCTTATGCCTCTGATGAGTCCCATTGACTTAACAAGGGCAGTAAATTTGGTACGACTGGGATTTTAGACTGCAAACTCTCTGAGGTAGAGACCTTGCTTTTCTTAGCACATGCTGTATAACAAACACAGCAAAGTTACAGCATAGGCAATGACGGTTCAGCCATCCCACATATTTTATTTTCCATGGGTGAAATATTGGCTCCACTGAAGTCAATGGGAGATTTATCACCAACTTCAATCCGTTCACGATTTCACTCCATGTCCATTCATTCCTTTACCTCTCTACTGATATTACTGATGTAGGTGCCAATTTAAATGGTGTTCTGGGGTAATAGACACCTTTCTATCTTTTAGCAGTCTGACAGAGACCACTAACTCATTTCACATTGACCTCCCAATAACTATCAAAGGGTATTTTTTCTTAATTTCCATTAATTTATATTAATATAATTTATTTACAGATTCCATATATTGTGGTTAAAGTGGTAATAAAGATATTTATTTATTTATCTGCATGGTACCAACAATGGACTGGGAACTATACAGGTGTATGAAAACAAGGATCCTGACCCCAAAGAACTTACTAGGTGGGATTCAAACTGGTGGCATAGGAGTAAAGGTTGCATATAGCCCACTATTAATCCCCTGAACTATTCACAGCCATTTAAATTGTATTGTGTTGGCACACCTAAGTACCTCTAATTACAAGTGTCGACATGACCATTATAAATCTCCATTTCCAGGCTTTTATATTTTAGTAATAATAAAAAAAACAACCTGTTCTGGTTTGAAACTTGACATGAAGGTCTCAGCATGAGGGCAAAAGTTTTCTTCAACCATATTTGAAAACCCTTCTCCTTTCTTTCAGATACAAGTTACTGTATCTGATTCCTTTTTGCTACTCCACAATTCAAAAGTAATATTTTGTAAACTGAAATTTTGCGGGCCATCAGCTATTATTCTAATGGGGTAGTGGTGACTCAGAGCTAGTTTATCTGAAAAGTAAAGTCCCAAGCCACTTTTATATTATTTTTTCTTTAGAAGAACATTTTGATGGTGCATTAGAACTCAGGGAATCTATTAACCGCTTCCTCCCAGAACAGAAACTATACTTCAATAGATGTAGAGAAATCAGAAGTCAGGGCAAAGGAGAGATTTCACAGAGCTCAGTTGCTAGCTTTAATGTAAACCATGATATACTTGTTATGATTATTTATTATTAGGTTGGAATTCTACCATCCATAGGTCTTGTCTGGCTGATCATTATCATATCCAGTAGCTATAGGTTAACTGGTCTATTATCCCAGTGCCTTGCCCGGTGAAAGGCTGTCTACCACAGGTTCCTGTGATTAAGCTCAACAATTTCAAACTTGGATGCCTAAAATTAGGCTGGCTCCTAAACGCAAAATTGGCAATCTAAATCCATGCCTTTCATTAGGAGCAATGGAAACTCAGAATATCTAGATTAAAAATGGCCCCGTTTTCAGATGCCTAAACATGGATGTAGGCACCTAAACTTTAGGCACCCAAATTTGAAAATGTTGGCCTCAGTTTATAGAACTTCATAGAAAATTGCCATACTGTATCAGCCTAGTGATCAATCTAGTCCAGTATCCTAACTCTGACACCCACCAGAACCAGAAACTTCAGAGGAAGTGCAAAAAACTATCTGCAACCACTGAGAACAGCCGAGCACTTTGGAACCTCATCCTCTTTGGAACCCCCCTTTCAGGTTATTGAAGGCTGCTATCAAATCCCCCTTCACTCTTCTCTTCTGCAAACTAAATAAGCCCAGTTCCCTCAACCTCTCCTCATCAGTCATGTGCCCCAGCCCCCTAATAATTTTCGTTGCCCTCCGCTGGACTCTCTCCAATTTGTTCACATCCTTCCTGTAGTTGGGGGACCAAAACTGGACGCAGTACTCCAGGTATGGACTCACCAGTGCTGAATAGAGGGGAATAATCACTTCCCTCGATCTGCGAACAAGAAGCAATGGTCTCAAGTTGCAGTGGGGGAGGTCTAGGTTGGATATTAGGAAACACTATTTCACTAAGAGGACGGTGAAGCACTGGAATGGGTTACCTAGGGAGGTGGTGGAATCTCCATCCTTAGAGGTTTTTAAGGCCCGGCTTGACAAAGCCCTGGCTGGGATGATTTAGTTGGTGTTGGACCTGCTTTGAGCAGGGGGTTGGACTAGATGACCTCCTGAGGTCCCTTCCAACCATAATCTTCTATGGTTCTAAACTCCATACTGGACAACTATAGAATAACCTGCTCATAGGGAAGTTTCTACCTAAAGTCCCTCCAGGTTATCCTCTGAAGCACAATGCTTTATATCCCTTCCAGTGCTTTAAAACATTCTATATATAGTGATCAACATTTTCATTATCCATATAAAAGTCTAATCTGTTCTTAAATCCCACTAACTTCTTGGCCTCAACATCTAGTGGCACTGAGTTCCGCATGCTAAGTAGGCAGTCATCTAAAGAAAGATATTGTTTGGAAAAAATGAATTTGTTAGTAATTACATTTTATATGGGGCCACACAGAATATTTACCGGAGATATAAATAAGATCTAATTTAATTTTCACTTGCAAGGAAAACTCCATACCACCCCCCTTTGAAAGCAACCATTGGCCCTGATTCAGGAAAGCACTGAAGAATGTGCTTAAAGTTAAGCATGTGCTTAAGTTATGTCCTGGATAGGATTGCTTTCCTGAATTGGGGCCAGAATTTGTGAAGAGCTTCCAAAATAGCCTTTAGTTTGAAATGTAGAGTCTGATTAAATATTTAAATTAAATATTTCTGTGGAAAGTTAATGTTTAAAATGTGTTAAAAGTTCAGAAAATTAAAATTTAATGGATTTTATTATAACTTTCTAGATGAAGTAACATTTTAAATTTATAATCAATGTCTTAAATAGAAGCTGATAGATGAAATAGGAATGAATTGAATACAGCAGCCTAACAAATTAATTGACATCTAGCAAATGAATAAAAGTCTGGTTATTAAAAATAGGCACTTGACTGGAAAAATAACAATTCCTGTTTAGGATAGAGCAACTTACAATGGGCTGCTTGTTACTGCAGACAGACAATCTGAATGGATCCCAGAGTGCTAAAATTTCAAAATTGAATGGGGGAGGTTTAAATGGAGGATAACTTTTTAAGTGCTGATTTATAGGGTACCCACATTTAAGTGCCTCTCTGTATGTTGCAAAATATCATTTTAATCCTGCAAAGATTTACACAGTGACTTCAGTGGGCCTCCTCATAGGAAGAAGGATTGGGGCCTTTAATTATGAACATAAGTTGATTGTACAAAACAAATTCAATGTGGCCTGATTAATTCCTAGAACAATGGTGTGTGTGTGTGGCGGGGGGGGGGGAGGTATCTCTATTCCTTGTTCCTCACAATGCACAGTCAATGTGGTAAAGCAACCACTTATGTCACATAAACTTTGAAGGAAACACACAAGTGTGACATTCAAGAATTTGGGGTGGGGTGGGGGGGATGGAGAGGCATCTCCAAGCTCTTGAGAGTTTGATAGCAGTTCCATCATTTATCTCTGTTTGACCATTTTTTCTCTTCAGCCTTTCTGGGCTGGTGGCTTCTCCATCTTTTGTCAACTGCCTTGACCACGTTAGCAATGGTTAAACATTGGGCATCTTGTAAGAAAAGTGTATGTGGTCTAGTTCTTGTTGATAAATGGGAATGGAGTTCTGAATGCAAAACTTATATGTAATTATATTACATCATATGTTGGCTAGGTAGATGAATAACAGCAAAATAGCCAGGTATGTGATCTATTTGGAATTGGTAATTTTCTTTAATATGAAATTTTCAATGGGCTATAAGGTTGGATTTTTGTATCAAAATATTACAACTGACTGAAAGAAGTGTGTGTGTGTGTGTGTATCTATCTGTATACACACATACAATAGATTGTTAGACCACAATGGTGTGAGAAGGTATAAAAAACTATAAAAATGCATCTATTAAGGGTAATTGGGAATTATTATTAACTTTGTTTATTACAATAGTACCTCAGGGCCCTGCTGTGCTAGGCACTGTAATAACAGAGTGATAGATGGTTCATGCCGCGAAGGCCTTACAGTCTAAATAGACAAGACAAACACAGAGTGGGGGAATGGGTATAACACACCTGCAGAGTGATGCCAGAAAATGTCATGTTAGTTAAACGATATTTTGGGAAAAGTGGGGGGAGGCAAGGCAAGGGAAGAGAAGGGAGGTGAGGGGGACACGGCCGGGAAGAGGAGAGGGAGTGTGGGTAAGAGGGGGTAGGTCTAGAGGGAAATCAAGCAATAAGACTAATTCTCCTCTCACATAAGTGCGAGAAGCGAGTCAGCCCCAGAGTTACGGAAAGAAAACTAGTAATTCGCTACGTAACTCCATTGGATTGTGCAGGCAGTTTTTCTGAGCAAATAGAATGCACTGGAGCTAATAGATACGATATAAGTTAAATTGTAGCTCAGCCCAATTATGCAATAAATAGATGGGATTGAATAAAACTTCCTGATTCATCCCACGATTGGCTAAAACCAATCATGAGCCAGGAATTCTTTTCTTGGTGTAACAAATTTATGATATATATATTCTTTATCATTTTAAATCATCTCACATAGAACAGCTCTCCTGATAGAAAATCCTATTAAATACACCCATTTAAAATAACATGGCAATATTTAAGGATTATTTAAAATAAACACCACAGTAATAGAACACTGAAAAAGAGCATTTTGCGTTTGTGTGTTACAGAAATAAAGTTGCTAGTTTGGATCTGGTGACAGAGATGAGAATATGCCAATGGAAAAACATATACAGTGAGAGCTTGTCATTAAAGGAGAAACATACAGGGCTGTCATTAAAGCTACATGCTGATGGATCATGGATTGGACTCTATCTAGGGGCTCATTTAGCCTTAAGGTATAGCGCATATCAGTAAGTACAGTGGTAGTGCTGCACATGGTCCTAATGGATCTGTCCAAAAATAATAATTGAATGGACCCCTCTCAATGTATAACAGCTTCTCCCAGGGGAAAGGTGCATAGCTAAGAAGTCTTGTATTACAAAAGGGAGATACTTCGAACAATTGTCTCTCTTTTGATATATAATCCCACGTTTTAGTTGTGTGTCGCTAAACAATTTGTAAAGGCTTAAAGCTGAAAATTGAAATTCTATTTCAGACTGACCGGGGAAAAAATAAAACCCCACAATCACAGATGAAAGATGCCTGTTTCATCTGGATTTGTAATAACCAAACTATATATGCTGAAAAGTGGTTCACTTATGACTTTAGAAAAGAAGTTATAAAATGAAAGAAATCAAAGCTTTATTGCTGCAGAAAATAGAATTAAACTCTTTGGCTTTTAATTTTTTTATAATGGTGCATCTTATTGGTTTTTAAATTAAAACTGAAGAAATAAAACCATCATCTTGATGAGCGACAGGATTTCACAAATTGGCAAAAAATATATTGTTGGGGTGGAGTTTGAGACCTTGAACCCCAAGGAACTGAAATGTAATGCTTTTGGTTTGGAAAAAAAAAAGCCCTGATTTCTTAGTAGCCAACAGATGAAAAGAATTGCTCATTATGGGCCAAATTCTGTCATTCTTACTCAGAAATGATTAGCACGTCAGTCTGTGAGTAATCTATTGGGCGTGGGGTAAATTGATAAGATTGCTAAGAAGGTCCCAGAGTCTGGCCCTTTTTTAGCAATATGATCCCATAGTGACAGCATTGATTCAACCTTCTTTTTTTTTTTAAAGTAGAAAGCGCCATGCAATTTTCTGTGTGCGAGTTTCTCAGGTGAGACCTTAAAAACGGAGGTCTTCTCTGTTCTGGGTGTACCTGAAAGACCCCATGCAACTTTTTGTATGTAACCCTTCTGCCCATCTAAGTTGGCAGCAACAAGGGCCGAGTTCTGTATCTAGGGGTTCCGTTTCAATAACACAATGCAAAACCGGCTCGAGCCCCCACCCAGTGACCTGGGACAATTACATACCACCCCCCTGGGTACCTCTAAGAGGCAATACTTCCCCTCTCGCAAGCACGGAGTCTGAGTGTAGCAGAAAATGTTTAATAACATGAGGTAAACGACATCAGCATAAAATTGGAAAATCACCACAAACAGGATTCATAACACAAACCATGAGCAAAACCCACCCCAGCAAATGGGGCTGTGTCCTTTCCCTTTGGTTCTTGAATCCAGCAACCCAAAAATCACCCAGAGTCCCACACCCCCAAAGTCTCTTGGGTCCAGCAACCACCCAATGTCCCAAAAGTCCAACAACCCCCAAAGTCTCTGTCCCTGGTTAGTGCAGCCCCAGAGTAAAAGGCGGGGGCACGCAGGGTGTTAAGGGGCACCTTACGTGATCCGAGGCTGGCCAGCCATCTGTTTCTCACTGGGGGTTCCGCCGCAGCCTTCACCACGAGCCAGTCCACTTTCCTGCCATCCCACGAACTGCTCCGCTCTACAAGCTGCTCCGCTCACCGACATGTGAGCCGTTCCAGCCGTCCCCGCAAACAGCTCTGCTCGCCGTTCCTTGGGCCACTCCAACCGGCCCCGCACCGCTCGCTGCTCCTCCAGTCGTCCCCACAAATTGCTCCGCCAGCTGCTGAGCAATATAGCTTCAGGCTCCCCCACTAGTTAACACAGCACTCAGTGATCTCAGCTCTTAATAACTTTAGCTCTTCTGTGATTTCAGCTCTTAGCGATTTCAGCTCATAGCATAGTAGGGGAGCCCCAATGCTGGTGCACCATTGGCCCAAAGTGAATTCAGCTCAGCAGCCTGTAACTAGACTCCTAATGGAATCAAAGTTAGCTCTGATATTCAACAGTAGAGAGAGGAGATGGTGCAATTGGTGTTTCAAACCCTCAGAGGGGGCCCCATCCCATCAGGTACAAATACCTGTCCCCATCCTCTCTCCATTCACTGGGTTTTGTAACCCATGCCCCTTGTCAAGCAAGTGCTACTTAGGTAATGGTGAAGGACTCACTCAGTCCTTCTGTCATACAACAGTTCCACTGGCCTTGATTCACAGAATCAGGGTAACAAAACTTTATTCTTCCTGCCCCAATAATAGAGAAACTGGGGATCCCACACCAGCCAAAGTAACCACTTTCAGTTGCTGTTGTTTCATGCCAGGCAAGTGGGTGTGCCTATGCAAACAAGATCAGCCCCTGGAGTTCTTTTCCACACTCGCCATAATTCACCACCAGATGTCAGGGTAGAGCTCATCCTGACTCTGCTTACATGTAAAAGGACACATTCTTGTCCTTGGCCAAAAATTTTCTTCCCCCCCAATTTGTTATGTTGTAGCCTAGATGATTGCTACCCTGTTACCTCAGAAATGGTTGTATTTCAGAGGAAATTAATGTATGAAGAGAGAGATTTTCAAAAGCCAGTTAAGCATGTAACTTCCATGGAAGGTTGATGGGAATTGAGCACCTAACTTCATTTGTGCCTTTGAAAATCTCCCCCAGATTTCATAAAGCACAGTGGGATCCTTTGAGATGAAAATGCTATAGAAATATACCGTATGTTCTATTCAGTGTTACTGTTACAGTTATATCAGTGGAATCAATCCTATCAGGATGTGATATTAAATAAGGTCTTAGAGGAGGATTACTGCATTGAATCTTTTTGCAAAGAATGATGCTCAGGATGACAAGAAAGAGTTTCCCCTAAAAAGAAACTAGTAACCATTCAACTGTCCTGTGATACAATATTTCCAGTCTGTTAGGTCACAAGATTCTTTTCATGCCAAACAAATCCTAATGCAAAACAACTTAAGCATTAAAGAAGAAAAAGGGCTACTCACCACTGCTGAAAACTCCCTAGGTGGGATAGGGAGGAAAAAAATCATCCCCTGTGGTATCTACTGCTTCTTGTACCATTTTCTGTTGTTCTAAGAGCCCGTCAAGCATACCATAATTAGAACTTTGTGCCTGAGATCATGCAGGTTCAGTGGCTTTATACCTGAGATGATTTTGGTTACAGGATGGATCCAGATTTTCTGACATTCACAGAATGGCTAAAGCAGCTACATGTTTAGTATGCCTCCCTCCCCCTCTATGTTTGATTGTTTTTCATATTTTGACGAACTTTAGAAATAGGACATTGTCTATCCCAGAATTGTGAACACACTGCAGGCAGGGAGAGCCCAGACTTTTACTAACTTACCAAAACACAAGTTTGTTCCTTCTGTAGGAAAGTTGGACAAGAATCGGTGAATAAGGTTTTTGGTTTCTTTTAATTTAAAATTTGCTCATTATTGCTTTCTAGAAGAGAGATAGGTAAGCAGGTAGGTCTTTTGTAATTTACATGTAGGCATGGAGAAATAGGTTTATATGCTCAGAAGAGGACAGATGACATCTTTTGAACTGAGCTTCAGACATAAAATTTATCAGTACCGCTGATCCACTCTCTAACAAATTTACTTTCAACAAATCTCTGTATAGTTTAAACTGGTGTAACAGAATCCATCCTTCTGTGTGTTACTGGTGTGCCATTGTCGGCATTTACCTTTCCCCAAAATGACGTAACTTGTAGCATATGCCTGGAGTCCCATGCATCACAGAGTTTTCAGCTACTAACTAAGCCATCGGCAGAAGGATGAATGAACCACCAGGATTCAGCAAGGGCATTTTGTCTTGGTAAGAATGCTGAACAGGGCCATTACTGTGCAATGGGGCTGACAGAGCCTTAGGGCCTGTATATGCTACAGAGGCTTGGATGGTATAGCTAAGGTAATCCCTTCCCTCCCTCCCCATTCTCCCCTGTGGCTGGAAGCAGCTCCCGTCCCTTCCCTCCCCTCCCGCACAGTGCTGGAAGGCTGCTGGTGGCCACATTCTGGTGTGAACTCTGGCAGAAATCTGGGGAGGAGGGGGCATGTGACCCTGCGTGGGCCCCCCCCCCCATGTGTTGCCTGGGGAAGATGCGGCACTAGGTACCAAGAAAGGTGGGTCTGTCCTGGGGCTCAGCCAGGCATGGAGGGTGGAGAGCACTGGGCAGGGAGGGTCGGGGTGGTCAGTCAACCACCCGGTGTGAGAGGCGTATGGGAGTGTGTGTGTGTGACCTCTCCCCATGTGAACCCTAAAGCCTTAAAGATAAGAAGGTAAATAAAAAGAAATACTGAGTAGTTGGATTCTTTTTAACGGGCTTAGTCAACCTGATGTTAATTTGAATGTTTGTACTGCACAGTTCTGATTGATTGATTGATTGATTTGCCATTGAACTCACTTGAATATGAGTCATTTTACTAGGTGTCCCATATTTAGCATAGGGAAATATGGTCACCCTACATATTCTGCATTATGGGACCCCTTCTGAAATTGATAGGAGATGAACATCTGCACTGGTCTGCTCTATTTGACAGCTTTATAAGCTGATCTAAGAATGGCTCCAGAAGAGCCAGGTGAATAGTGCTGTTGTAGTAAAATACTTCTTGGCGAAGTAGGCAAACAATCAGAGTAGTGCTTGCTTTCACCTTGTATCTGTTAGAAAATCTGTTTATGTCCACAGTCCTGTAATAAGGGAAGTAGGGGGAATCCCTCGTCAGACACACCTCATCTGATATCATTTGTGGAGCAGCATTATTCTGATCAAAAGTAATGTGAATGAAGCTAAATACTGTGTATTGAACTTGTGATGTACAATCTTCTCGTTAATTATGTAGTCATCAACATTTGTGATTTGGTGAAGTGTAGGAATGTGGAAATAGCAACATTCCTTTTAACACCATTGGAATATAGTGGACCAGAAAAACTCAACAGAGAGCAGAAAAAGCACTTGACTATTTACTTAAAATTAAGGGTTGTCCTTCCAAAATAGGAACAGTTGGCTAACAATTCCATGTGATTGTGGTTGCTTTACATCACAGCGAATAAATTTTTTTTTTGTTGAAACAGAAATTCTGACTATTTAGTGAGTCTGGGAAGGATTTAATGGGATACTCCCAAACTTCAGCAGTCAAGGAGAAACATAAGGTCTGTATAGACTCAGAGTTGCAATAAGCAACCTTGTGAACTTTACTCCAAAATCATTACAGCACCAGGATGTTGAAGTCAATATCCCAGTGCTATAATATTTGGATATTTGTACTGTACATTCTATTCTGTTCTAGGTAGGTTTTTATATTGGGCTCATCACCGTAGTATCTCTATGCTTTCCAGCAGTGCTTTAAGCCATATGATTACACATCTGTCAAATGTTTGTTCTCTCATCCTCTCCCTAGAGGTAGAAGAATGTCTTGTTTTGGTTGTATGCATCTTTTTTATACATAAATACATATATTGTTGCTATATGTGTTATATTAGAGAAGGCAAGGTCAAAGAAATGTACATTGCACTTGAAGTGGAAAGTGGTGAGGTTTGTGATAGTCCTTCATTCCTGGGGGAGTTTTCAGACTACCCTGAAGAAAGTTCTGTATTCTGCACAAATAAGCTTTACTCTTCTTGTAGAGAGTTCCAGTGTGCTAGAGGAGCAAAGATGTCGATCACGATCTTTGTACTGGAGCTTTAGACAAAGTTTTATATATACTGTGCCCGGGCCATCGAGTGCCTTGAACATAAGGATTGAGATAGCACATGAAGGCAAGCAACTGAATATTGACAAAATGTACAAATGCTAAAGTCTAAATACCAAGCTAGGTGAGTTAGAGTGTCTGGCATTAAATGAGGCTATTGATATAATGGGCATAACGGAAACTTGGTGAAATAAGGACATTCATTCTTACAGTGAATTAACCTACACAGATTTATGAATAAAGTGGGTGAGCATTACACAGCAATGTAGAACAATGTTTTGTATGAAAAAGAAATCTGAGCATTCTGTTTTTAGAAGTTGGGAACTTGGGCTTGACAAAGTTACCCTGAACATTTTGGATATGCATGGCATGTGTACTGAACTAATTATCTCTCTGTACTTGTTGAATTCAAATATGGTTCTATATTTCATTAATAATAGACACTGGCTGGATTACAGTCAAAATGTAAGGTGAAATAGGTTGCAATAATTATTTTTGGTAGAAATAGTTGGCAAGGAGTAATGTGAAAAGGCATATAAACTACAAGTAGAAGTAAAATGTCCTGGATTTGTGTATATGTTGCCCCTAGTGGAATCATTCCTCTTTTTGCTGATTCTCATAATTCTCTGTAAGAGTCCAGGAGGATCAGTCTCATCATAGGAGGAAATTTGTAAGGGGAAAAAATGAAGATCTCAGTTCATAATTATATTTGTCCCATCTATTTCCTTCAATATTTTACATAGCAAATTGTCTCCCTATAGGAGATGCATCAGTAAACCACAATGCACCTCAACATTCCTTTTGCCTGACAATACAAAGGGATGTCATCCTCTATACAGTGTAGCACTTGTGCCCCCAAAAGGAATGACAGAATCCAATAAGATTCTAAAATGATTAACTTACCAGATGCATTCAGATCTCCCTTACACAGTTTGGTTGGTTTATCACATATTTAAATTCTCTCTTCTGTCTCCTCACCCTCCCACTATATTTTTATTTCATTGAAATGAGTCAAATATATTCACAAGCGACCTGTTAAAAAAACATATTGCAAAGGAGAAATTTGACTGTGCTGATATGTTGCAACACTTTCTTTCAACATCATTGCCTGCTTTTTATATAAAGAACAACACTGCCGCAGATATTGCAAAATTATTCATTGCATTCTACTGTAACATTAAACGAAGAACTCAGTGTCTAGGATGTGATATGAGTGCCGGCACCATAGGAACGAAATTGGCAAGCGATAGATATGCAGAATTGAAGTAAATTTCCTAGTCACTTATTAGGAAATCCTAGATAATTATCAAGTAATCGTTTAAAAATATATTTTTGGCATGTAATGATCACATAACTACACTTTACCTGACAAATCTTATCCAGTGCTGGTTTGAGCTATTGAAAATCTTTACTATTTGTAGTAATTTATAGAAAGAAATCTTAATTCTTCTTTATCTGCCTATGCTTCTGTTCCAGCTGTTGTGGTTACAATTCTTGCACCAACTTAGCAAGAAAAGTACAGTAGATCTGTCCTGGTCATGATACAGATCTTTATACTGTGCATAAAGTTCAAACATTGGTTTGGCATGGTTATGCTCTATTGCCAATTAATGACTTTAATGGTGTTTCTAAAAGATTTTCACTTATTCTTTCACAGGCAAATGCAGGTGGTACTTAGGAAAGCACGGACAGAATAAAGCTCTGCTATGGTGATTGGCATTATCTGTCATTGCATGTAGACTTGTATTCTGCAAACACTTATGCGCACGCTTAATTTTCTGCACACGCAGAGTCCCACTGATGTATTTAGGATGTTGTGTGTATTATTTATTATTTGTTTCTAATGCAGCAGGCCCCAGTTCCATTACGGTAGGCACTATGCAAACAAAAGAGACCGTTCTTGCCTCAAAGAGCTTACAATATAAATATAAGACAAGGGGTAGTTGGTGGATATAATGAAGAGATTTGGGGGAACACAGGGTAACAATGAGGTAATACTTATGACATCAAGTTAAGCATGTGCACAAGTGTTCACAGTACCAACATGTGGAAAATAGTCAAATTACTTCAGTGATGGGTGACAGTATAAAGCTCTAAAACAGATAGTGCAAACATACTTGTAGTAGAGCTAGGCCTGAGTCACAATGCTCACCTGCAGATCTGGAAGTGTTCATCCCCACTTGGAAGTGTTCATCCCCAGCATTTTGGTCCATCCTCCTCTCTTATTTGAATTGACTTCACATCACTGAATGAAAAACAAATCTGAATATTCTCATAAAGGAGTACAGGAATTTGAGTGGAAGCCTCAAATTTGACTTGAGTCCCAGAAGAAGTTGTTTCTAGAGCAGCTCTGAAAGTTTTACATTGAAAATAAAATGTATTTTAATTTGCTGTGGAAAAAGGGGTGGGGGGGGGGGAGACTGCAGTTTGTCTGTGGCTTTTTCTCAGCCAAATCAGGAAAGTTTGCAACAAAATATGTTAAAGCTCAAAATGTCCCACATTTGAATTTAGGATCCTTGTTGGACAAGGTTGTTGAGGGATGAGCAGACACTGTGCATCTTCTAGGAATATGGCCAGACCCTCTTCTCATATAGCAAATGCTGGAGAGAAGCCTGCGACTGCTTCCCCATAATGATGGACATTGTCAGGCAGAAGTCAGCATAGACCCAGGCTGACTCAAGTCACTAGTTCATTAACAGACCAACTTTCTTTTGTATTACCTCACTTGGTGTACTGGAAGGTTAGCCTGCAAGATTCTTAATTTTTTTTTAAGTAGCTATACACATATAAATATAGTTGTACATACTGTGCTGTAGGTCATTTACTATAGTTCTCATGAGATTTCACCTTAAATGGAGAAAATTCCACCTTTGTGGGTAAAAGTCTCACAAGAACAGCACAGAAATGTACTATATTCAAGAAATTCAAAATGACCTGATGCAGAAACATGTTTCTTTGCTGTTGGTGGCACTTTTACTGTCTGTCACTTAAGAAAATACTGAAGGAGACATGGGAATGACCCATCTGAACTATTCCTCTGTCAAACTATGCCTTAAGGATGGATGGAAAATAAGAAACAGGAATCATATAGGAAAAATATAAGTGGTGATACACTTTCAAGTGGCACCCATTTGTGATGTCAAAATGAGATGCCACTCACATTAGATTATGTAGATCTTTCTAATAAAATCGTTCCTTCTTGTGGGCCTTGATCAGCAATAAAATGGTTAACAATGCTCCCTCAAAGCAGTTTCAGGCTGCATGCAGACTTAGACATAACGGCATCGGTTACATTTGGTTCACGTTTAGGAGATTTTCTTTGTAACTATAAGGACTAGAATTTCTTTTTTTAAAATGAAAGCTAAGGTTCTGGAGCACAAAATGGCAGCCAGAGGTGAAACTATGATGAACTAGTCCAATGTGGCTGCTGCTAAGAGCTAACCAAAATCCTAGTTCCGAACACGTCACTTGTAAAATCCATTGACTTCAAAGGGGTCAGCATTTTACCCACTATGCTGGTAGTCCGATCTAGTTCCGGAAATGCAGCTCAGGCCCAATTCTTATTAATTCAGGTAAGGTTTGGGTAGATGTGAGCTTTATCTGGGATTCTAAACTTTTGAATGTTTGTGTTAGTGTTTAATGTCACGTCATGTGTTTTGTTGTTGGCTGCGTTCATATAAATGTGGGTTACGCAACTTAACATACTGTCTAGAAAGCCTTGGTAGCTTTGGCAATGCAAGGTTGAGAAGAGTGAAGTGGCCAAGTTTCTGGGAGCCTGAGTGAGCTCAGGAAAGTGGGACACTCATGGAGTAACACTGTTATTCATTAGAGAGGTTAGGCATTTCATAAACCCCTGAGAAGCAATGGATGCTATGGAATTTAATTATTCCACCTATTCTACAGGCTGGAAAATTTCAGTCTTCTGCAATAATCTTTTTATGACAATTATGGGGCCATTGTAACTCCATTGACTTCAGTGGAATTATGCCAGTTTACACCTCTGAGAATCTGGCCCATTCACTTTCTTCTAAACAACTTGAGATCTTGGGCAAGGAGGCAGTGTAAATTGTCTGGTGTAAATTGTCATAGCTCCAGTCTCCATTGGATAGCCAAAAAAAATTGATCTGTTTTTATATCTCTTTGGTAAACCTGAACATTAACTTATTACAAAGAATCAAAGTAATTAAAAACCACCATATTCAAAACAACAAAAGAATTAAGGCAAGTGCTAAGTTTCTTATGGGTATTTTCTTTGCCTAAACGGAGTGCTATAATTTCTAGATGCCATATTAGTTCTCAAAGCCACGGATATCATTCATGCCTCTGGAGTAGAGTGAATCAAGCATTTCAGTCTGAAAGTGGTCCCAGGTTGTTCAGGGTTTTTTTTAAATTAAGATTTACTAATATGACTCATGCAGCGTTTCTAAGAAATGCAACAAATATAGTGAACTGGGTGCATTTTTTCTGCCTTTCTATTCTATTCCCATGCAGCACTTATAATGGTAATGAAGTCCAATTACAAATGCATGTGACTGCCTGTTATAATCTGTCAGTGTGTTTCTGAAAAACCTTGTGCCAGTTCAGTATTGGTCATTAGATAATAAGGATTGATAAAACGTAAGGGGTAAAATGTTAAAAATGCTACTATCGATTAGAATGCACCTTAATAATGAAACCATGGGCCTGGGGACGAAAGCCATGGATCATTTTGACAATTCGGCCTTAGATTGTGGATGAGACAGAGTAGGGACAATTAATCCCTCAGAGCCACAAATCGCAAATAAAGTAGTTGCAGCTCATTACAACCTGACCTTGCTAAATGGCCTTGAAAACATAAGTGACCTTCCAGTATTTGTAAAGTTTACAAAGCTTCATTGAAAAATAAGTATTATTTTTTGGTTTGGGAGCCACACAATTTAATTTTAACAGAACAATGCAGATGAAAGGAGCTTTTAACTACCACCTCTGATGACCCAAATTACAAGTGTATTATGGAACTGATGGCAAAGTTATAAAGAAATGTTGGGGAAGGATCTTAGAAGTCAAAAGTCCTGCTGTGTGCAATTAATCAATGTAACGTTGCACTACTATAGGTTTAAAGAGACAATGGCTTCAATGAACTGTCTCGTAATTCCAGTTAGGGCTTTTATAAATGAAGCAGCATTGTTGGAACACTGTATAATTACAGCAAAATACTCCACTGTCCACGTCTGAGTCCAGTTTTCCTATAGCAGAAGTTAGCCTCTCTTTGGGCAAGTGGTTCCTGTTTTGCTTAGCATTAACTTTGCAATTGTGGGAGGACAAAGTGAGTCTCTTGCGGAGTAATTGTGTCACATATACTATAACTATAAGGCTGATTACATCTGGAGACCTATGGTGTGGTGGCCATCACTAACAGACCATCTTCAGATTGCTCTACCAAACTAGATGGAGGGGATGGTGGGGAGAGAGATTGAGAAACGAGATCAGAATATGTGACTTCACACCCGTACAATCTTATCTCTTGCTATACCTTGTGCAATGTTATTGCTCTCATAAATGGTGAAACAAATAAATTTCACCACCCAAGTGGTGCCTTCCTAGTTCCTTAACATCTTTTCACATTTCTTGCTCTTTGAGGTGAAAAGATGCTTCACCTGCCTAAATACTAGAGCTGATCAAATATGATGGGCCTGATTCTGATCTCATTTTACTCTGGTTTTACATTGGTGGAACTGCATTGACTTCAATGGATATACGTTTAATTTGCATCAATAACAATGGGAGGAGAACTAGACCATAATTGTGGAATAGAGTTCAGCAAATTTGGCTGTTTTTCATTTACTAATTTACTTGTCCATTTTTTTCTTGCAGCATTTGACTAATTCTTTAGCTGGCTGAATACGATGTTTTGAATATGTTGTTCAGTGAATAATAGCAACATTTATTGAAAATGTTTTGGAAGAATGAACCTCCTTTATCAAATTTCTCTTAACGGTTTTGGTTAAAATCCCTCAATGACGATACCAATATTAATTAATATAAGTATTAATATTTGTTTAGTCTTTTTTGTTTACAGAACATTGTTGGAGCCAGTATAAAAGCTAGTTGCAAAAATTCAAAAAGGTCAAAACTGGGGAGAAATTTCAGCAAAATTACTCATGGAATTTCCTCCCTCAACCCTTACTCCCGTATTTTGACCAGTCATGGTGGACGTGATAAGGTACATTTTGTCCATTCACAAGTGCTGTGACGTATTTTGGCTAAGTGGAGCTGTGATTAGCATACCTTGTCATGGACTAATGCATATGGAATTAAGTAATTTGTTGCATAACTAACCTAAGTTCCTATGATAAATAGCCAAATTTACATCCCTAAATACTGTTAGTAGCAGATGTATACGTGCATCTTGGATTGACTGTGCCAGTGTAATAGTCCAATTTATATGCATATGTACCATTGCCCTCTACTGAATGAAATCAGATTTGCTCAAAAGCTTATACCTTCTTTCTACTAGCCTAGATAGAATGGAGATGCTCCTTTAGCTAATCAGCTAAAGCAGTTGAGATAGGAGGTCATGAGTTTAATCAAAGATGCTGCGTATGTATGCCTCTCTGAGAAACATGGTGTCTGCAGTGCTAAGCCTCCCAGTGACTTCAGTGGGCTATGGATCAAGCCCTTACGTGACTACAAATGATTGTATTTATTAGTCATTCTATCTTTTGACATGTGCAAAAGGAGTGCCTATCCTCCCAGGTACTAGATGTCCATGCTATAAATTTTAAATTTTCTCCCCCAGAAAACCATATTCCTCTCCAATGGACAAATATGATTTCCCTCAAAAGCCTCTATATAAACATATGAGTCGTGCAACTTTCCCTGAAGGCCAATAGAGTCAGGCTATTTCAGACCAGGGGAGCATGTCTGTTTCAGAGCTGAGGACCCCTCACTGAGAATGCTCTACCACCAACCCTCTGTCCTTTAAATTGAGGGGGATCCAGCTCAAATATCTCCACTGAGCGCAACTGTGGTATAGACATCTGGAACGGGGGGAGGAGAGGGGGCAGGGGATGCATCCCTGTGGAACTCCATAGGTTAGTTCCCTATGGGAAGAGGAGCAACCTCCTCATCCTACTTTCTGGGAGCATTGAGACAGGAAAGAAGTTAACATACCACATGGACTCTGGAGTTCTGATAGGTTACATCCTGGAAGCGGAATGATATTTTACATCAGTTCAGTGACTGAATCAGCCCATTTTTCAAGTCACTCTTCTCCTCCTCACCTGGCAGTTGAAGAACATCAAGCACCTTGCTGGGAATTCTCCACAAATGCTTGACTTGTAGTAAACATTTCACTGCAGCACTGTTCATGGCCCTGCAGCGCTAGGTGAACGCAATGGGGTAGGAGTGCCAAATACAGCCTCACAACTGGAATTGGGAATGGACGTCAGGTGGAATAATATGATTTATTATAAGATAAAACCATGCAACCATTCCTGTAATGAGCATGGCAAAATGAACCCTGCTGCATGTAAATCAATACAAAGTGCATAACCAGGACAATTAGGGCTACTCTTTTTAACCCTTTAAACCTTGTCTTGTGTTTTACCCGTGAGCATTAAAACATTGCTTCTAACAGAACTGGAGATAATTTAGGACTGAAAAACAAAGTTTTCTCTACCTTTCTTACTGAGTAGCTCCACTTAGTGGCTAACTGGATAAAACACCATCATTCAGAGTCTGGGTGCTGCTCCAGGATCTGTTCTCTGCTCTGTTCTTTATTCAGATAGCTAGAGTTTTCCCAGAGAGACATAATGTATATATTGCAGTGACTGTACAAGAATTTATAACTTACTAACTGGAGAATGCATTAAAATCTTTACTGCTGCTCTGTTGAATAGAACAGCCATCATATTGTACGCTGTACCTACACATGCATTTATAATGTAGGGGCTGGATTCATCGGAACTGTTCCCACTGGTTGTGCAGCCAAGCGAGGCTGCAGTGGGGAATTGGTACACTGCACCACCATGGCCCCGTCACCTTTGTAGTTGGTGCTGCTGGCTTACTGGGCTGCAAACTGTTGTCCTCAGTGCATTTTCTGCTGCTGGGGGCCCTATGCTGGTTTTGTTTTTGTTCTTTTTACCACAGGCTTCCAGGGATGAATTTGCAACTTTTCTGCAACAGCCTCTTCCTCCTGTTCCTTGTTTCACTACCGGGATTTAATCCCATTGAAGATGATAGGCAGAATAATGCCATTTCAGTTTCTGGCTTTGAGGGAATGGGGGACACAAATTATTATATGTATGTACACTGAAGAAGGAAACTGGTAACTGGCTGACTACTAATGGCTTTCCTTTGGGGATTGTCATTTTGAACAATGGAAGGAGCATTGTATGTGTAGACATGGGATCTGAACGCGTACTGTGCTTCACCCGCACTGTTAACCTGATTGTGCACAAATTTCTCCCTAATAAGGAATGTGTTCACAGCATGCTGACTGTTATGTGTAAAATATCTGGATCCGAGAGACTCTGCAGCGACATTCAGAAAAAATATAACCTGCTATTCTACCAACTGAAACCATTGCAAATGGGCAGATGTCCCACGTTGTGAACAGATAGGCTCTTGGGGCTACATAGAGCAGAGCTGAGTTATACATTGAACATGAATGTGATGTGTTGCTTCATTGCTAGTCCCATTGGTTTTGTTTTTTTTATCCTGGACATGATGATGTGTCCAAGTTCAAACAAATTGCAGATTTTATTTTATTCTAGTACATTGTGTCCAGAAGAAGAAATGGGAATGTCAAGAAGATGAGCTTCTAAGAGCCGTGAGTTGATGACCATGCTCAAATTGATACGGTCTCTGAATATCCTGCATGAAAATCCTCATGTTACAGGACACTGCAGACAAGTCTAGTGCAGATAGTTTGAGGCCTTTACAAAATGAGAACACACAGCCACTTACTTTTCATTGAAGGGCTAGATTAAGGTTAGGGTGGGGGGCAAGCAGGGAAGTAGGAGGGAATAGTGATTCCAAATCCCCTTTGCATAGCCATGTTAAGACTTTCTGATTCATGGCTCCTGTTGCTTAGAGGAGCCAGAGGGCTGAGCTGGAGATACTTCCTCCTGGAAATGAGTGTGTGGGACATGGAATATATGCCCTGCATACCAGCCAGCAAAGCTTGATGGACCTGTGGGAGGGAAGTGTGTTGTATTCCATAAAAGGATATAACACAAATTATTCTCTCCTCAGAGACCCTGTGGAATACAAGGAGGAGTCCGTGTCTGAGGCACATCTCTGATATACAACACCCAGGGCCGGCTCTAGCGTTTTGCCACCCCAAGCAGGAAAAAAAAAATAAAAAGCCATGATCGCAAGCGGCGGCAGCTCTACCGCCGCTTCATTCTACAGCGGCAATTCGGCGGCAGGTCCTTTGCTCCGAGAGGGAGTGACGGCCCCACCATCGAACGGCCGGACGTGCCGCCCCCCTCTTCATTGGCCGCCCCAGGCACCTGCTTGCTAGGCTGGTGCCTGGAGCTGGCCCTGACAACACCTCCCAGTACTTGCCAGTCACCTGCTGGAGCTTCTCTTTCTTATTTGATGGAGGCATGCTGATGTGTACTTAGCTGTTTTTCCAAACACAAAACCTCTATTTCCTCTTGGATGGGTGAATGTGGCCTCAGTATTTCCCTTTGGTTCAGCTTATTACATTAATCAGTACTATGTTTTATGCTTTTCTGTCACTGCAATACACTTCAGCATTTGTGCATGTGGGATCCTGGTTTAGCATGGCTCTGTCTCAGCAAGTACAGGTGCCGCGTGCTTTTGTGAATTTGATGCACCCTATTTTTGGCAGTTTTTTTCCTATCCTTCTGTCATAGTTGTTGTGTGATCCGTATAAAGAGAAGTATCTGAGTGCCTAAGTTCTGGGTTCGGCAGCTGCATTTGTGGCTCTCGTTGGTTATTGAATTTGTCATATTTCCTGCAAGTTTATGAGTTGAGTTGAGATGAGACTTCAGCATCAGTGCAGTGGCTGCCTGCAAACATTTCAGAGAGATGTCTAAACACTATTGCTAGTCTGGCTGCTCCCAGTGGAAATACAGTTTCTTTACTAGACCTAGCTGAATTTTTTTGGGGGGGGGAGGCAAATAATTTTAAGTTAACTGAAACTGTATTATTCTGTAAATAAACTATTTGCAAATTCACAGAGTTCACTGAATAGTTTTGACCAAATGACCAAAACATTTTGATTTTTCAATGTGAAAACAAAAAATTGTGTTTTGACCTGACTTGAAATGTTTTGCTTTGATTTTGGGCATTTTTACAAAAGCCAAGCGTTAGATTCACAGAAAGCTGCGGGGAGGGGAGGAGCTCCTGTATAACCTTTAATGCCGTGGTTAGGGTACTCTCCTGGATGTGGCAGACCCCCTCTGCCTGAAAAGGAGAAGGGATTTGAACTTGGGTGTCCCAAATTGCAGGAGCGTATCCTAGCCTCTGGGTGCTAAGAAAGTCTGGTGTGAGACTTTTTCAATCTCTCCTCTTGAAGCTGTTCCACTTTTTATAAATAATTAAACAATCATTGGAGCAGGGACTTGAACCTGGGTGTCCCGCATCCTAAGTGAGTGCACTAATCACCTGGCTGTAGGGTAATTCTTACTCGGTTTTCCTAGCCCACTGAAAATGAATACTCATTATGAATGACAGCAAATGTGTGGTGCAGGCAAATTGTCTATGTGAACCAGTCTTAGCCCCATCTAGTGCTGGTCCACATAGACAGTAACAATCTACTACAGCTAACTGTGACTCCATTGGCTAAAGCGGCAGAGGTCTGTGCTGTGGATCTAAAGCAGTGGTGGGCAACCTGCGGCCAATCAGGGTAATCTGATTGCAGGCTGCGAGATATTTTGCTGATGTTGACTGTCCGCAGGCACGCCACCTCCCCCCCCCCCCCCCCCCCCCCCCCCCGGGGGCCCCGGGGGTGGGGGGCCGGGGCCCCCCCCCGGCCCCCCCCCCCCCCCCCCCCCCCGCGCAGCTGCCACTGGGAGCTACGGGAAGTGGTGGCCAGGACATCCCTGCGGCCCGCCGCTTCCCACAGCTCCATTGGCTGGGAATAGCAAAATGTGGCCACTGGGAGCTGTGGGGGGCACCTGCAGATGGTCAACATCAGCAAAATGTCTCGCGGTCTGCCAGCGAATTACCCTGATGGGCTGCATGCAGCCCGCGGGCCACAGTTTGCCCATCACAGATCTAAAAGATCCAATGCTGATGATGATCTTTGCGGATGCCAATATGATGTTACATTGTAGAATTTCTGGTTTTTCAGTTTGCTTTTTAAAAAAACCTAGGAGACACACAAACTATATTAAAAGAACGTTGTTAATGTTGTAAAGTCAAACACTCAAAAGTTAAGAAATACTAGAATTGAGGTTACTTGTGTAAACTTAATTTGACCCCCTTGTGTATATGCATTGTGAGACTGTCTTTAATTACGTGATCTCATAATATTTTTCCCACAGGACCCCTCCCTCATTTGGTGCATAAGGTGGATGGTGCTCACTTAATAAGCAGCTATTCAGTATTTTGTTCCTTCTCATTGTTCAATATGTGGCCCCATGTCTTGTCTAGTACATGCTATTCACACTTTGCTCTGAAGACAGAATTAGTGATTTCCTCATGGGCCTTTCTCTTGTGCTCATCACTATAGTATTTGAGATCTTCACAAATATTAATGAATTTATTTTCACAACAACCTGGTGAGATGAGGTGGTATTATCCCCTTTTAACAGCTGGGGAACTGAGATCCATACAGATTTAGGTCCAAGGTATTCACTAATTTTGGATGCCTAATTTGTGACACCCAGGGCTTGTTATTTCAGAGTGCTTTGCATTATTAGTACTTTATTTGTTCAGAGCAAAACTCCCTTAACTTCAGTTGCAGCTGTGAGTGCTCAGCACTTCTGCAAATCAGGCCCCAGGTGTTTCAAGTTGGGTCCCCAGAAAAGGAGAAACAGCCATCTGTGGTAACAGGTTGGTTTAAATAACTTGCCTATCCTCACTTAGGAACTCTGTGGCTATGGCTGAGGCAGAGATAGAATCCACTTTTCAGGGCAGTGTTCATTTGCCTTAACCATGAGACCATCCTTTCTCTTTCTGCAATCCACTGCCTCATTTATTAAACGCTTTCCAAATTCTGCAGAAATATTACACACCTTCAAACTTCTCTAACAAATGAGGCAATGTTTTACAGACAACAATGTCCTTCACTGCATGACCCTGATTGTTCCCAAAGCAGGTCCATCCAGTACACTGAATGAGGCAGGGGTGCTGTGGAAAGAATAGTATGCGATCATGTAATTAAAGATCATAATGCATACACACAAGGGGGCTGAACATTTCCAAACTTTTGAATGCTTGACTTTGCAGCTTTAATGTTCTTTTAATGTAAGTTTTTTTTTTTTTTTTTGGTGTGTAATATATCTATATTGGTTTTCCACTCCTGAAAAGATGCTAACAGGCTGCGCTTTATAGATACTTTCATAAAAATTCTGAGTTTAGCTTTCTGAGCAGGTTTTTGAAATCAATACAGAGAGAACCACTAACAGGAGGTAAACTACAAACCACAAACACTTTCAATAGGATAGCTCTTTTTATATAACATTTGATATCATTTTCACAGCATGATCTCTATTTTCATACTGTGATAGCTTTTACCTGGAGTTTAGATGATTCATTTTTGTAGTGGATACTTAACTTTTATATGAGGAAAATGCAAGAGAAGCCAGCACAGCATTAAATGAACTATAGTTGCAGTATTAAATGAACTACAGTACGGTAATAATGTAGAATGCTCAGCTCCTTGCAATCACACTGGGCTGGATTCATGAATGCTCTATTGATTCATAAGTGAGAAGATACACAGGCTTGGCATTTTTTCTTTCCACTTTTTGACTTATCCACTTTTTAATTGAATTGGATTGTGCATCAGGACTCATTTATGAATTGTTAGAAATCCTTAAAGGAATTTCTACTTGAGAATTAAAATGATGATCCCTTATTTGCAAGGGTCTTTGAGATTCACACAACCATATTAGCTCTTTCTTCCTTTCCCTCCCTCTCTCTGTTTCAAAGCAGTATTTTTTTTTAACACTTTTCAGGTATAATTAAAAGAGAAGACAGGCTAGTTTTTTAAGGAAGACATGCAGAGATTTTGCATTACAGGTGTGTAGTTATGGAGAAAGTATCCAGAACCTGATTCCCCTCCCCCCCCCCTTCAGGTAAAGGGTGGGCTATTGATATAGTTAGACCCATGTTTGGACTGTTCAGCAAGTACATGGGATTGAGACTATTTATTTTGGTTTTGCTGGGCAATGAAAGCTGTGGTTGAGATTGCACTGGACTTTCCTGCAAACCCTTTCTCAGACCAAAGCTCTGTTTATTCTTTTTAAAAAAAATCTGCTTGCTGATTTCTGAATAATTAATGAAAAGGTAAGGAAAAATTCTATCAGTCTGCTGGTTAAAAACGTTATCTGAAGGTATCGAAAGCTGACACTAGAACCCAAGAGCTCTGAATCACTGTTGCTGCTCTAACCACTCATCCACAATCTCCTCTCCTTAGCCAGTACGTCGGTATTCCATATCATTTCATCACCATTCACAAAAAGATCTCTTCCCTATAACCTGGCTGACCAGAATAAAAAGGAGGGTTAATACAAGTCACCTACTCTCAGAAATCTGTCAAAACCAGAACCATTTATCTGAAATCATTCCCTCAATGCCTAGAATCGTTGAAAATAAGGAAAATGATCTAACAAAATGTGATGAACGTTAACGAAGGTTCAGAGTACTTGCAGAGTTGGGTTGGCTGCTATTTTATTCAAACTATACTTTTACCCTCCATAATTCCAACTATTGATTAAAAAACAACTCTCTTGGTCTTTTCTACAAACTGAGGACTGACCTGACCATACCAAGTGCTTGGCACTTCCCAAGAGCTGCACGGTGCTCAACTTGAGATGGAGGTATTCTATACCTCATTGGATCATAACTGTAATAATTAGGAATGAATGAATTAAACAATTGCTTGTTTGAGGGCTGCGAGCTTGCTAATAGATAGTGAAATGTGCTAGGACAGGGTTACATGCATCTTTGCTGCTTATCTCCAGTACTTTCCTGTACTGAACAGCATACTGTGCGAAATCAATATTTCTACAGCTCCCTGAGGTTCTTAATTCATACTTCCATAAATCTTCACATTTTGTATTCTCTGGGACATACACAATCCAAAATAAACTGTTAAGGGCTTCAATTTGCCTCATATCTTCATGAGTTTATCCCCAAAAGGTGACTTAGTTGAAGTTTGATTTGGACCAAAACTCTTAACGTGGAATCTTTAAGATTCTGCTCTCCTTCCAGAACATCTCCTGCTCTGATGGCTTCTGTTGTTTCTCCTGATGGAAGTCTAGAAAGACTTATTGTTTTGCCCTAAAGGAGTATTTTTATTACAATGCATGACTTATTCTTGTTCTGCCGTCCTAAGAATTGCCATTCTGAACTCAGTTCCAGGAGGCAATGCTATTGCTAACTTTAGGTGGAAAAATTTACACTCCACAGCCCCCTTCCATATTTTTTTTGTTTCTATTATGGTAGTTTCTAGAGACCATAATCCAGGTCACAGGCAGCCTCATTGTGCTAGCTACTGTACAAACACATAATACAGTTGTTGTTCTTCAGAGAAGAAACTACACCTCCTAGGAAGATGGTTGGTTGTGTATGGTTTTAATGCTTGCTAATAGAAAGGCTTCAAAGTAAAGTTGGGGCTATGGAGCCATGCTGCTTTACACCTGGTGGGGGTCTGGCCTTAACACTCAAGAACCCTCTGTAGAATTTGGGATTCCCTGTAGAGAATTTTGGTTCTGTAAACAATAACAAAAATATCTCGGCATCTTATGACAGGTTTTAACCCTGTCTTTGGTTCATGCTCTTCAAAGAAAATTTTCCCTCAGACTAGCACTCTGAAATGTTGTATGTTCAGCAATCTCTCTCCACAGGAATAAATTCAGGCATATATATCAATCAATAATTAGGGATTGATTATTTTTAAAAAATTCAGATTTCTGGGTTGAGCAAAATGGTTACATTCACAACACTTGCATCTGAAGAAGTGAGGTTCTTACCCACGAAAGCTTATGCTCCCAATACTTCTGTTAGTCTTAAAGGTGCCACAGGACCCTCTGGTGCTATTCAGAACACCATGTTTGGAAATGGACCAGAATGCAAATTGCTTATTCAAAACATTAGAAGGCATGGCAGAGTTAATGTTACCGCTCTTTATAACAGCACTGAAAAATAAAGTGAAGTAACAGTAATATCTCCCTTGGTCACCCATGGAATCTCCATTCTAGTCTGACTCTTTGGCTTCCTGACATTCCATCTTGAAATGTATCCAAACCGATTGTGCTAAAAGCATCTTCGTCTCCTGCTGCTCTGCCCGTGCCCCTGTCCTCTTTGGATCCCTTCACCTTCTGCATCAAACATTACCTTTTATACTCACTTTTGTGGCCCGTACCGCTCCACCCCAGACTATAATGAGCAATATTAAAAAGCTAGCATTTAACAGTAGCCACCACACTGTCTTATCGGAGACACTGCAGTTATTTCCTATCCTTAGATGTTTTAATAATGACCACTGTACCTGCTCTGATTTCATTTCCTCTTGCTATCCCTCTTGCTGCCTTTATTCCTCTCTCAACCATGTTTCTGGTATACTTTTGCTACTTACGTCTGTCTTTTTCCATGCAGCCCTTTGTACTTGGAGCTCCGCCTTCTTGTGCACCATGTAGCCAGCCAGCCTCTCTCTCTTCAAACCTTCCTTAAAAACACATTTTTTCCACAAAGCCCCCCAGAAGTGATCTTTCTGAGAACTGCCCTTCTTTCAGCTGAAATGTCACCTGGTGATTAGAATGAAAGGTCTTTGGAGCCAAGGTTGTGTCCTATGTTTTTGAGTGGCCAAGCTCAAAGGAAATGATAAAAGTAGTAATACTTTTAGTAATTAATAATTGTTTACTCCTTTAAGTAAGTCCATTGTAGTTTTTAATTGTTGTTAAACATCTTTGGAGTTCATGGGTGTGAATTAATGAATCAAAGGGTGTGAATCAATGGAGCTGCCCCATGTTTCTAAAATGAGTCTTAGATAACAGGTATCTCTGGTATATGACTGGAAATAAATATAATCCCCAAATAGAGGTTTAATAAACATTTAAATGCTTGAAGACTTGATTTCAGAAAGCTAAAGTAATAGAGAACGAGGCACATGTATTAAGGAATCAACCAGATACTCCCTTCCACTGTATGGTGTGTATGTATGTGAGCCAATAAGAGTACAGGGGAAGTGGAGGAGATTGTACACAATCACAGGTATATGGGAGCATCATCCCACATTGACACTGTTTGGTAACTTAGCTCCAAGTAGCTGATTGAAACAAAGATGAGGGACAAGGTCCCCTGTAGGCCAACATTTATTTATACCTGCTGAAGTTCTGGCCCAAGAGGCGCATTCTCAGGTACAGCTGCTCTAAGTGCTACGTTGCCCTGTCAGGGAACAAAGAAAGCAAAGTTACTGCTTTTGGAAGCAACGGTATAACTCTCCTCTCTGAGTTTTATACACTGCAACAGAAGCGTTGGATGGGAGCTAGCATGCCCATGGCAATGGCAGTATATCAATGACCAAAAAAGTGCTGGTGTGCTGTAGAGAACCTGAGGGGGGAGCATACACAGGATGAAAGCTGTGGGAACTAGCTCTTAGTCCTGCAGACTTGGCCTTCCACTGCCTTCCAGTACATGCTGCTCCTGCTCTGGCCTCCCTCCCCATGGTGGACAATGCAGCAGAGCAACTTCCCAGTAAAATCCACTCAACTGTGTGGCTGATGCTCTCCTTCCATGTCACTTTATGCATGAAGTGGGGGGAAGCCATACAGTCCAGTGAGAATCAATGGTGCCAAAGGGGAAGAAATCAAAGCTTTCAAATCCAAGAATCCATGTTCAGCGACTTCGGTCTTAACAAAAAAAGGAACAGGTCAAGTATGCCTCCATGAAAAGCTTCTAATTTAATTAGGCTTCTTCTTGTGATTAAAACTACCTGTTGATAACCAGGTGCAATCCCAAGTTAGCATCTCACTTGCCTGAATAAATTAGGACTTGGCCATATCTGTGTTCTGCCAGGAAAGACTTTAAGTGAGTCTGCGACTTATTGAGCAACAGTGGAGATTACGGAGTAAATTAAGCCTACACTTCTGAGCTTCACTCAGGATATTCACTCAGATTCGAAGGGCTAAATTCTGTTCTCGGTCGTGTTCAAGGCTTCTGCTGATTCATGCATGTGCATCAAAGGGCAGAGTTTGGCCCTGAGTGTTTGTCTTCCACTGTGAACACGGAGATGCCTCAAACAAGAGAACCCCAACCACATGTGTAGCACAATCACTAGGATGCCTTTTATTAACACTAATTTAAAAATCCCTCACCAAAATGCCAAGTTAAAATAATGCTCACAGCAGGAGCACAGTTAAAGTTGATGAAAAACCAGTGAGTTTAGATTAAGATCAGCAATGATCCTGAGTCACAAAGTTGAGGGGTAGTTCAACTTCTAAACGTTCTTAAAATTGAAAGTGTGTTTGGAGCTAAGGGATTGACTAGACACATTGAAGAGACAAGAGCCAGTTGCAAAACTGAACGCTGGATCCATGTACAATCTTGCTCCACATTGAGGGTGTTCAAGTGCAGGGTTTTGGTTTCAGGCCCATCACTAGTACCCAATATTGCGATCACTCTGTGCTGATCCTGGGTAGAATCTGGCTCTTCTAAGTAAGTGGTCCACACTGTTGTATGAAGTGGACAAAATTCTTCCCTTAGTTACACCACTCAGCCTGTTAATCCAGTTATAGGTGTGTAATTGCAAGCAGAAATTTGCCCGGTTTCCAAAGTCCACCCTAGATAGTATGCCTGGTTAATATGTTTGCAGGGTTTCTGGCAATACAGAAGTATGAGATCACAAGTTAAGGACAGAATTTCAATCTCCACTCTGAATTTTCTGCCATTTGTTGGCTCCATCCAAAGACTCAACATTGATTTCACCTACAGGAGGAGTTTTGCTGGTAAATAATTAGGCTTCTGAGCTAGCCTTAATGGCAATACCCTGAGCACTGATAATCAGGCTGATTTCCAATCAGCATTAGGGAAGTGGTCATTAGGGGGTTCGTTTTTCTTTCTTTTTTTTAATCAAGAGTGGTCCCTTGTCTCATCATAAGGAAAATCCTCCCTCAGGCAGAACAGCTGACAGCGACTCCTTAATCTGCTGATTCTGATCCCACCAGCGTCCTGGGTGAAAAAAGGAACAAGAGTATCTGAGCATTAACAATCTGAGTTGCGGCACTTGCCAGGATTTAAAATAATTGTCTTTCAAAAGATTTAAGCATGAGCAGGTGTTTATGTAAATTATGATTCTTTGATTTGCCTAATAGCGCCATTTTTTCCTCCTCCTATTATTCGTATTGCTATTTAGCTTGTGGCTTCCAGCTGTGATTCAGATTTACAATCAAACCATTGTTCTGAGTCAAGTTCATGTGAAGGTAACATTTTATCTAATAGACTCCAATAATGACATCTGCATTTTCTTCACCAAAACTTGTGAGCTCAAGTGAAAGAGCTCTGCATTCATCAGGAAGAATGAAAGACTGGAAAAAAAGTAACAATAAAGATGACCTAATTGGCTCAATATGTTCAATGGAATAAGCAGCATGACATGCTGGAAAGCACAACAGGCTTTGTACAAAAGGAAACTACTGTTAAGAACATTTCTTGGCAGTATTGTTAACTCCATTTACATTGGGCCCGAGTAAAGATCTGGGGATTTGTCACATATGTTCTAAGCTATACACTCAGCTGAATGTGTTCACTTGTCTCTGATATTATGTAATATATGTGCATGCAGCTCATTGTTGGGTGGTGATTTTCGTGATGACAGAGGTAGCTTGGGCATCAGCTGATGTTAGTTTATTTGTGTAGCAAAACACTGGGCCCAATTCATGGATCTGGCCAAGCTCCATTTGGCACAAAGGCCTGGGGCTAAAGAGGGGTGTATGCTGCCTTTGTGGACCTTCAATCTTGAGGCCAACCCGGTGCTGGCTCAACTCCTGGTGCAGCTTTGTTCTTCTAATTTATGCCCAGCTGCCTACGTATGGCCCAAACAGAGCCATTCTGGTAGTTGGGAGTTGCTGGAGTGCAGTGGTGCCCTGGCCACGCTCTTTTTCCCTGGTCATGCCCCTACAGTGGTTAGTCAGGGTGTGGAATTGAGCAAGCTATTTCGCTCTACGACACCTGAAGATTTCCATATGCCATGATAATATTCAGCTGGCCAGTTAGTCATTTTGATCTGCCTATACGATGCAAAGTTGGCCAGAGTAGGGGAGAAGTTGGGCCCATTTTCTTTAAAATTAGAGTTGGTTGGAAACCGAAATCAGACTGAAACCAAATTTAAAAATGTCAAAATTTCCCACAAACCGGAAATTTTGAATTTCAGCCAGTCAGTGTTAAAACTCCAGTCAGTGTTGTCCTGGGATGTTCTCATGCTTTTGAAAAAGGGCTGTTGTGTTACTGGGGTGCCATAGGGTTGCATTAAATAAATGTAATATTAAAGATTGTGGGTAAGATTGTGCTGTTGGGTGCAGCCCTGATCAAGAACAGCGTTCGTGCACACAGTGACTGAGTGGGCACATCCTTCTGAGGAACAGTTCCCCTGCTTTCTCCTTGCTCTTGCTACTTATCCTATACCAGCAGTAAACAACTGTCCCTCCCTCAACATGTGCTGGCTCAGATGCACATGACCAGAGAGGGTGGATCCCATTCCAAAAGCCAGTCCCACTGAAGCCAATGGGACAACTTGTGTGAGTAAGGGGTTCACAATCTGTTTAGAGAGAGGGACAGGGAAATGCGGAGGAGTGCCAACTTGCATGGGGGTGATAGTAGACTAGGAGAAATGCATGGCATGAATAAAGTGCCTGCATCCTTCATCTGTTCAAAAGGATTGTCACCCTTTTAAGACAGTGTTTTGATGTAAAAGAAGTATTCCATGGGAATTATAACATGATTTCTTTGTGTTAGGTATGCACACTCCACAGATGCACACTTCCAGCCCCAGGTACTCCCTAATGATTTTGATAAGACCTTTGTGGTTATTTTAGTATAATTTGGGTTTAATTAAATTTTCTTTTCTTTTTTTCATGACTCTGGGTGACTTTTGTATAAAATGAGGCTGTACAAATCTTGGTAGCTTCACGTCAGAGGCTTGTGCATATGTTTTGGTTTCTGTGGATTCTGTGCCCACGCTTCACCATCTGTAAAATGGGTATAATAACAATTATGAATTCCTCCATTATGCAGCTGGTGAAACTGAGGCACAGAGAGTTTAGTTAGTTGCCCAGGTAACACAAGAAACCTGTAGCAGAGCCAGGACTATGTAGAACCCAGATCTCTTATCTCCCAGTTCTGTGCTTTAACCACAGTACTCAGCAAGACTGGGGCAACCTAAGCACTGCAAAACTACACTGCAGAACTTTAGCAATGCACTCTGTATCCTCATTTGCAAGCCCAATTTCTTATTCAAGTGGACATTCTATTACTAATCATGCCAAGTTGTACCAAAAGGTCACTGCATAATGTTGTCAAACATCCATTATCAGATTAGGGAAACTCTTTGGGCAGGGACATGCTTATTCTGTTTCTTGTATAGTTCCAAGTACATAATAGTTGGTGCTGACGCAACCAAACTAATTTTCACTCACAATTTCCGGGGATATTTCAAAACTTTTGTTTTCCAAACACCTAACTGCTGTAGAGAGATACAGAGAGATACAGAATTCTACAGAGGATATGACCTTTCTGAACGTTTTCTTATCGGAAATCATAAGTACTGCATGTCCCACTAAGCTGCTTCAATAGAACCTTGTCAAGTTATCACATTACTTGACATGTTGCTGATAACGAATACATAAGAGCTTTAGATATTGAAGACTCAGAGGAAATAAATAAGATTTACTGCAAAACTGCTCAACATGTATCCCAGAGCCATGTTTTTTCCATGCGGGTTATCGGCTGCCTTTGGTCCAATGGATAAAAACAATGATTCAAGAGCTTCCGCTTCTTGAACAAGTCAAGTGCTGGTTTGCGTGAGTAACTGAAAAAAATTAATTGCGATATATCTCCTTTCTTGAGAACTCAGTCACAATGGTATTATCAGTCTTGTTCTCCAGAGATGTCTGATGCCTTTTCTTTTTTTGCATGGCAGTGCTGCTCTAGCTCTGGTTTGATCTAATTCTTGAATGTGTTCTGGGTGAACTTCAGTTTATTTTACTGGAGAACCAGGTGTTGTTCCTTACTCTTAGCAGAGCTGAGCACAGGGGGATGATCCACATTCATCTTTTTATTTTTGGCCTAATATTAATATTTAGAAATAAATATCAGCTCTCATTGCTTTAACTTGCCAAAAAATAAAAATTGGAGCTCAGACCTGGCAGCCTTTGTGGACAGAACTGAGATCAGTAATATTAATTTCCACTTCTCTCTCTCTCTCTCTCTCTCTCTCTCTGAAAAAAAAACCCAAAACCCTTTGGGGCTTGTGCTACTTGCTGAGTCATATCATGCATTTGGAGACATCCTCAAAAGCTCCTTGTGTCCTTACTATACTGTTTACTGGCTTGGTTCATTTCAGGAGGCGCAGTGATGGGCCGATAGCCCTCTGTCTGTCTATATTGCACACATCGTTATGGTATGAGAATGCCTATCGATTTTGGTATCAAGTAACACTTGTTAGAAAGACACTGGTAGACACTGAAGGCTGTCCAGTTGGTTGACTGGAAATTTTAAGTTGACTCCTTCCCAGGCAGTCAAGAGCCAGCTGGACAGTATAGGAAACTTCGGGGTCATGGGGAGAACATGACCAACCATGAACACAGTAACACACACAACTTTTTAAAAACATTTTTTGGGCTTGGAAATGTGCAACTTCACCAAACCATCATGATTTTTCAGATAGGGACTCTTCATGCAAGGTAGGGATTGCAGGGAAGGGGAGGAGAAGGGAGTAATGGGGTACCACCTTGAGGATAGAGGAGATGTTCTGAGCTTTTTTGTACTTTTCCAGGCAAACCAAGGACCAGGCTTTGTGTCGTATTTTGAGAAATGAGGATAGGCAGATTTTCTGTTCTGGTACGTTATTAAGAGCTGGAAAGGCTGCAGTAATTGTGCTGTCAAAAGATTTTTGTGTTGATTTGTATTCTGACTTTATTTCTATTTTAATAATTTTATGCAAATCTAAAAACTGAGCTTGACATTTATTTTCGTGACTATTTGTAAAAGCAAGTAATTTGGGTCGGTCATATTTAGAGCTGGACTCCTAGGATTCTAACTGGTATATCCTTATATGCATCCATGAAACAGACAACTGAAGTACAAATTCCTGTAACTAATGAAACAACATAATCAGACAACTCTGGGGGGGGATGATTTATGAGAGAATCCATGTAGCTATTTGGTTCAAATCTGGCTTCTGTCTTTCACTTTTGAATAATGTAAATTCCAGCAGCTATATATTACTGTTCTATATTTTGGGAGTTCAATTAAAAAATAAACTTTCACCAAGTCTATGCAACATTTACATCCCAATTAAGACCACAAAATAGGGTTTAAGTGGAGATTTAAAGAGTGATACATTGGCTTCATGTTAGTCATCTACACGGGGTGAAATTTCACTCATCATGCACTACCTTCTGATAGTATATTGAAAGGGTTTTGCATTTGTATAGTTTGCATGATCCTTGTTAGTTTGTCTTATGCCATATTTGATTCTGCAAATCAGAGTATCTCAAATCTGCCCTAAATTTAGCATTTTTGTTCATATTCACTTTCACATGTTCACCATTAGGTGAATATTTTCTCACCGTCTATTCCTGGGCAGTAGTACTTTGTAGTGCTAATGTTACTGGCTTTGGTAATTAGTTGCAGTGGAAGTCTCCTGCACTTTGCACATACAGTTCCTGATTAATATCAAGAATTCATTCAACAAGAATAGTTCCTGTGCTATTAATTGTAGCTTGGCAATTTTAATAACTCCTGAACTTGATCTCCACAAACTCCAGCCCAGAAGAGCTGTAAAATTCTTAAAAGTGAAGTTCTTTACTAACTGTCTACATGTATTTATGGGTCTCTCTCTGCACTTCTAAAATGCAAATTATATTATGCTTTTTGCCCCTGATTCCTAGTTGTCCATATTTCAGACTAAATTGATTCAGTCCTCACATGAAGCTGAGATTGAAACTGTTACATAGCTGTAGTCTACAGTCTGTTATATAAAGGAAATGCATCTTGAGTTGCTAAATGTATTTTCTGTTTTTAAAAAACACCCTTAAATGTATACTGTTATATGTAAGTTATCAATCGGAGAAAAAGGATCTGTGTAAGTGAATTATTCTGCCCTACGACTCAGGAAATCATTCTCATTCGTAAGGTGGTGTTAGTCTGGGCTGACCATAGTATGTGAACGGACAGTCTTCCAGTCATATTTATGGCATTCCTGGATGGTAGAGGCTATTTGCATGTTCATAACAATCGCTTGTAGGCTACTGTATATGACTGATGAGGAGAGAAGTAGGAATCACTATTACAGCACAGTGGCTCCCAGTGGCTATAAGCAATGATATCTAACAATGCCCTAAGGAGCTAGTTAAAAAGTGCCTCACACCCTCAGAAAAGGACTTTAATGTAACTGGATTAGAAAGCTGTCAGTTGCTTGTTGAGCAAAACAGACTTTTTGCTCGGTAAGGATTATTGAAACATTTGTTACATGCTAATTTGGAAATCGTAATAAAGTGTTTCTAATTTTATTTTCCCCAGCAAACTAATGGGGCTAGTGTATAGAAAACCCAGAAAGTGTGCCATGGAGTTTTGTTCATTCTCCTAATTGGGAGGGCAGGGGATTTAAAAAAAAAAAAAAATGCTGCAGTTTTTAAGTCTCTTGCCCAGGAATAGTTTTTTTTCAAAGGAGGAGGTAGAAAATAACCTATTCATATCTTCGCTGCTGCCTCAGATAGTTGGTAGGTTGGGCAAAATGCACTGCTAGTGCTGCTCCGGGGACCAGCTACATCCCCTGAAGTGTCAGTGCTGCATTAGAATGTTAGCACTTCACAGAACACCGCCACTTTCTGCCACGGAACAGAAACTGTGGCTAAATGGTTACATTTAAATAGAGATTAGCTTTAGTAAAGACCAGTTAGGTCCTAGAGTCCATCAACTGGCAAAAACAGAATTATTCCTGCAGCGTATTCACCAATGCTTTGTCCAGTCCAGGTTTTAAATCATGGAAGAAATACTAGTAGGACTTAAAAAAAGCAAACACCCTTGCAATTCCATTTATTCTAAAAGTTATTTATTTCTTTGACTACCTAACGTGCGCCTTTCTGATTTCTTTTATGAATTCTTGTTGGAATTTCAGAAGCAGAAATAGGATTCAAAAAGAAGTTTTAGTGGATGTTGAGCAGTAGGGGCATGAAAGATCCTGACTAGAGCAGGTCAGGAATTTTTTTAAGTAAAATCCTTTTTCATCTGAAAATGTCAATTCGCCAAAACCAAAACTTTTTCCTGGAACATACCGGTTTAATCAAAAGTGTCATTGGGAAAAGTTTCTTGGGGCCAGGATGGGACAGAGACAGGGAGATGTACAGAAAAGTATCCCAGAATAGCCAATAGCCTGTTGGTTGGGGCGCTCACCTGGGGTATGCGAGAACCAAGGTCAAGTCCCTGCTCTGAATTAGCCTTGGCTATTTTGGGGTGGGTTGGTCTCTTTATTTCTGTTTTTTCATAAACTTCTTAAGGTCTTGGGTTCATCCCAGTTCAGAATGTAAAGTTTTTGAAATCTCAAAGTTTTACGTGATGAGAGCACCATTTCCCACCCAGATGTAGTCCTGACATTCAGATTAGGAGGTCTTGAAATTCTTCTTGATTTGGTTTTTAAATACAGATCTACCATTTTTTAAAATAGTATGAGATCCATGAAAATAAAAAGGAAAGAGGATAGTAATACAATGTGATGTCATCACTTAATATAGGCTAAACTCAAGATTAGACCTGGTCAGAATATTGGTTCATATTCTGTTTTGGTTTTGATTCAACCATAAAATCATAGAATTGTAGGACTGGAAGGGACCTCAAAAAGTGATCTATGCCAGTTCCCTGCACTCAAGGCAGGACTACCACGTTGACACTCTTTTTATTTGCTACTCACAAACTTTCATGTGATTACTCTTGTTCATGCATAAAATCCTAAACCTCTGAAAGGAAAATACAAATAAGGGCCAGATCCTCAGCTAGCATAAATGGTGAAATCAATTGAGCAACCCCAGCTGAAGATCTGTCCCAATAAGTTTACAAATGGAAAACCAAAAGAAAAGACTCATAAAAAGGAACATGGAATTTGCATTACCGACACTTCCAAAATTCAATAAGAATGGAACATTTGCCCAATTTTTGGTGCTTGTAATTGGAGTCCAGATTGGTAAGCTGCACTATGTGATATAAAGGGTAAATGACGTTTATGATTCAATCCCCGCAAAAATTCCTAGCAGAGGTGAAGTTCCCCCTTGAAAAAGCACCAAGTGTTGTGACTGGAAAATTCTCTCTATTACAGGTGATGTACAAAGCATCTCTTTTTACACGAGAACCAGTTGAGAAAGTGATTGTATTATTATCCCATATGATGCCAACTTGCACTTTCATGCAAGCTTTCTATTTTGAATTCTGAGATAAAGATGGAAACTGTGTGATATTATCTATCATTGCAGAACAGTTCTTAGTGAGTTAGATCTTACGCTGGTCAGACTTGGACGTTGGATGATCTGTAGAAGTGGCAGAGTCACAGGCCTTGAGCATGGAAAATGATGGACAGCTTGTGTGTATGCAAAGGGCACACAAGCCATCAGCCCCAGCAGACCAAGCCTTAAAATTTGTGATTAAAACACTTGCAAAATATGTTGTTGGTACTAACTCTATTCAAGACAACACTTAGCTTGCCCAGCATTTGGAAAGGAATGTCATAAATATGGCAAAGTGCTTATCCCACAACAGAATTCAAATCCAAGACTGGAAAAGGAAAATCCATCCGCTGTTGACAAGAGATGTACAGCCAAAGTTCCTGAATTCTAGGTGGGTCAAGCAATGGCTATTGTAGGAGACATGCTGACTCAGAGTGCAGCACATCAATGTGATTGAAGGACAATTTATGCTTTGTCAGAACTTGTGTTCTCAAAGCAGAACTGAAAGAGAAAACAAGATCTCTAGAAGTATATCTGCCCTTTGCGGCTCCCACAGGAAGGAGAGTAGTCATAATACACACCATGCCCCAAGAAGCAGGAAAGGAGCAGTGAAGGTGGGTCCTTCTGGCCTGCCTAGAGAGGCCTTATTGAAGCAGCCAATCAGAATCCAGCAGGATCAGCTAAAAGGAGCTTCAAGGCCTTAGCAAGTCAGTTCCTGGCTGGGACCAGAGGGTCAAGTAAGGATGCTCCTCTCTGGCCAAAGTAATTTGAGGGAGAATCAGAGTTTGTTTCTGGCTGCATTTGCTTAAGCTGAGTTTTCAGGGAGAGAGACAAACTGAGAACCTTAGCCCTGAGGTAAAGGTGAAGCTACAAGGAGCCAAGTTGGAAGAGGCTCAAGGAAGAAGCAGAAATGAACTGAAATCGAGCAGTGTGTAGCTGCTGTTGATAGTATCCCTCAAATAGTGGGCTGGCCTGGGTGCCTTTACTGGCCACCATGACATAAACCCCAAGAAGGGCACAGGTGTGAGAGCCTGGACCAATGGCTGAATTTAAGGGAGCTGGGGCTGAAGACCCAAGTAAAGGCAACGGGTCTGTTCATTTATTGGACTCTTCACTACCCTGGAAGGGGTTCACTTGGACTTTTGTGACTCTGCTGGAGGGCCACGCCGTGGAAGACCCACCAAGGTTGTCCAACTGCCTCCCAGGGCACCAGGGACGAGAAAAGGATTGCAGTACCACCCCCAGCCACTAGGAGTTGCTCAAGAGGTGAGTGCCCCCGTTACAGTGTAACAGCAACATCATTTGGACTATGCTCAAGAAAAAGAACAACATACAAAAAGTGCTGCTGAGAAAAGGAAAATTTAAGCCAGAGAGTGAAGAAGCTGGAAGACAATGGAATAAAGCAGTATCAGCACTGTGAATCATTGCAGACTGTAAAGAAAGTGCTTAAAAAGAATTAAAGAAAGTGTAGGAGCATGCTGATGAATTTACAAAATGGAAAAGTGGTGTGAAAACAAACAAAACCTCAGCATGAAAGTGAGCTTCTGATGAAAAACATTGACAAAGGAAAAATCTATCTGCTGTTGTAGGAACTCTGGATGTGCACTAATAGTACAATGGAGAAAAAAGCAGAAACAACCATACAGATACATCACCAGGGTCACTCAGCTATCAGAGTAGAAGGTATGCAAGTTCATTATGGCCAATGGTAAAGTGTGTCCAAATCAGAGCTGTCCATTGGAAGCTGTTCAAAAGCAGACCTCCTTAATACCATTTCAGATAAAAGGGACGAACCATCTCTTAGATGTGACTATAGTAAGATGACCAGTGAAGATGGTCCATAGGACTGTAACAGTGGGAAGTAAGAGAACAAAGCTATAGAGGTTTATGATTGATTAGTCCTTGGTGGGTTTGTACAGAATCGGGGGAGAGAAGTAATATGTCTCCTTTTAAGGCTACCACATTGTAATGGGAGAAAGACAGCACTGCTCTTAGAGTTCTTAGAATATAGAGTAGACTGCTGAAGTTCTTCTAATAAAAAAAGCATGAACCCTGTACTCGTGTGCATGCATGGATTTACTTCCACAAGACATTACAGGACCTACGGCAAACCAATTGGGAACTAAGGTACATCAAATAACATTTAACCAGTTGTATGTTCTTTTTATGACTTCTATTTGTGTGAGAGACAAATGCATGTCTAAAGCAATAGAACATTTCCCCTGATTGTGGCAAATGGTGTGTTTCTTTTCCCTCATGGGATGTAATAGGAATATCAATGTTTTACATTTCATCTAAAAACCCAAGTTTGATAAAAGATGAAATACATTTAGTATAGTTGTTATCCCAGTTATGGCAAAGCACCATTGCAGTAAAATTCATAGGCACAGAATTGTAAGTACTGAGGATTCACTTGCTCACTATGAATCCAATCAACTCTGTGCATTGTGAATCCAGATGCATTGGGAAGCAGGGAGACTGGTGGTCTGGAGTTCATAAAGCCCACTAAATCTCTAAGCAAAGCCAAGTGATGCCTCTGATCAAGGGTTACAACTCAAAAATTCAGAGGATAGAATTTTAAGTCAGGATAAAAAAGTTATATAAGAAAACCAAAAAAAAATTAAAAAAGACTGCGAAAACAGGAGGGAACCAGTTCAGGAAAAATAATCCTGGAAAGTGTGTCCAATTTTTACAACTGACTTAACGGGGTTACATGGGTGTAACTGAAGGCAGAATTTGTCCCCAGTAGGCTTTGAATAGTGTTTTAAGCAGATTTTTATTTCAGGAATGTAAATATGTAAAAAAACAGATCTGATAAAACATTTATTTGATATGGGATAGGAAAATAAAAGGAATGCTTCCAGGACCTTTCCTTTCCCCTCTTTTCAATAAGCAGCAGTTCTGATTTCCTTTGAGTTTCTGATGGTTTTTGGTCCCTGTCTCTTTACAGTATGACGATGCTCCCTGAGAGATGGCACACAGTGAGGAATTCACAGTTTTCTTTGAGGTGTTGTGTGTTGGGTTTTTTTAAGACTGAAAAATTATCACTTTGTGATCAATTTCCACACTCTTGCCATCAATGGGAATTTCACCATGTACTTCAAGGGAAGCAGGATCAGGTCCTAAGTTTCAAAAATATTCACGTGTCCATTAATTTATCAGTGTTTGCTACTAGACTAGATCTTGCTATGGATTATTACTATATAATCCCTTCTCAAAGCTTCAAGAATTCCACATATTCAGAGTGCAATTTCACATGGCTATAAATAATTATTGAATAATAAGTAATTTGAAAACAATGACTTGATACATGATATATTATTTTGAAATGTCCACGAATTCATGGTGGTGGTTTATAGTATGGAACTGGGGCTTCAGTCTGACTACAGGCAGGAAACTCTACCTGGTTAAGTGTGGGTAAAAAAGGAAAGGATTATGTTTATTTCCAAAGTATGGTATCTGTCATAGTATCACTATATGCGATTAGTTCTTCTAAATAGGCATCATTGTCTGGAGAGTGTTTCTTCAGATGAAGAGATTGACAACTGGCTTCCTGTTAAATATTACACCAATTAGCCTTTGTAAAGTCTGTAATGAGTGAGTCAGGGCTATGCAGAAGCCCTGGTTTCACTCAAACCCATTGAGGCTGATGGATAGACTCTCTCTGATTACAGTGGGACTGCTCACATACTTTAAGTTAAGGACATGCTTAAGTGCTTTACTTGATTAGGCCACTCAGTTCAGCTTCTTGCAGGATTGAGTCCTTTGCATGGTAAAAGCTGCTCAGGTTCACAGGAGAAGGTCTCGTGCCTGCAAACCTCATAAGTTGCATGGAGTGGGGTGGCCTGTACAGTCTCAAGTGCATAATAAAATCTTAATAAAATATATGCTATTATATTGTACAATGTGAGATAGTCGTCAATTACATCATCACATATTCCTCATAATACACACACACACACACACAAGAGGCCAGAGTTAAGATGGCATTTCATGACTTTTGTGTTCTTTGCTCTACAACCTTAGGCACCAATCCTGCATTGCTATCCCTGTGCCTGAACTGAATCCAGCAGATTCTAATACAGGATGTCACCCTTAATGTAGTTTGTTAACATAGGTTTTAAAATTGAATATATATTATGATGGCTTTTTAATGGAATATGTATTTTATAGCAGATGCATAACATTAAAGAGCCAGATTCTCAAATGGTGTAAATTGACATTATCCAGTTGATTTCAATATATTATGGACACACTGAATTCAGTATATTATGATTCTATACTTTTAAGGCTAGATCTTTAGATGGTGTAAATTGGTTTATGGTATTATGCCACTTTGCATCAGCTGAAGATCTGGCCTTAAAGTTTAATCATAATATACTGAAGCCTCTCAAGTTGAATCATTCATAAAATGGGTTACTATTGAGAGTTCCATGTCCTGCAGATACTTCATTGAAAATTCGGTGTGGACTTGTGTTTTATGTGGATTTTGCAAAAAGCAAAACAATTATCCTTGTTTACTTCATATTTGTCATGTTTTCTGCTATGTCATCTGGAAGATTTTCATTTGCAAAACCTAATTTTCTTCCTAAAAAAATTTACTTCCATTTTTGTCGAAGTGAACAGTTGTTTGTTGCTTGCTAAAGACTGATCCTGGAAATGTTTGCATTCTATAAAATAACTTTTGACCTCTGTAGTTTTGTGAGCTTTTGCCAGTGAAAACATTTTTTTTTTTTTTTTTGGATTTTATAACACCTGAAAATGTTTGGAAAATTAATGAAAATTGCATAATACAAAAAAAATTAAAAATGTGTTTTTTAGAAAAATTTGAAAATATACTTAAAAATTTTAAGTTTTGTTGCAAAAAGTTTAAAAGGCAAAAACCTGAAACTCTAGAAATTTGCTAAGCAACAAATGATTTTTAAAAATGTTTTGGAACTTTTTTTTCATTGCAATTTTAAAAAACCTTTAGCCAGAATGCAAAAAACCCAACAAAATAAACAAAAACCCCAAACAAAAAAATCAACACAGAAATTTTTTAATGCTATTTATTTAATTAGGAAGTATTAACATGTTTACAAATCCTTGTCATATAAATATCAGTAACAAAACCATCATTACAACATTGAGCTTTTGTTTACATTGACATTATGCAAGAATATATTCATCAGATCAGCCAGAGCAAAATGCTTACATTGATTCTGAAAATGACTTACAAAATTTTGTTTTGTTATGAAATTAAATTTTCACCCCTTTTTAAACAGCACATCTCGCAAATACATCAATCTGACTTTCCCTCTGTACTCTGTCTACATATTATACATATGCACATAAATGCCAAAATAATGCAGAGACTTCTTATGACATCCTAGCAATGTCACAGTTATAGCAGTAAGTCACATCGAAGTCTCAGAGCTTTGCAGTACCTTTGCAGCCACATCAGAGTCACAATAGATAATAGTCAATTCGTAGTCACAGCACATCATAGACATTTCACATTCATAATGCACTCCAATCACTTCTCAGGGAGATCATAGACATGCTAGAGTATCATTACTACTTCATAGTAAAATTGTACTTGCATCATATAGTGTTCACACAAATCCATATGGGTTTGTGGATTTTCTCTTGATTTCAAATTTCCTTTTGTGTGTTCTTCTCTAACTAGTCAGAAGATCAGGTGGTTAATATATTTATCTATATCTATATCTTTTACCACCTGATCTTCTGACTCTTTATTTACAGAAGAAATATATCTATATAAGATATAGATTATATGTGTGTGTGTGTATAGCAATACATATATATCAGGCAAAATACAAGATATCATGGTGATTTTTGTCCATTTAGCTATTAGATGGTCTCTTCTATACTTCTGGTGCATTGATAGAAAACATTGCAAAGTATGTTTTTTGAAAATTATATCTTTTATATGATAGTCATCTGTGTTTGAGTAGATCTGGGAGAATAACTGAAAAATTGGGAGGAAAATCATATTGGGTCAAAAGGACATTTTATTCAACCAGAAATAAAATGTTTCATTATGTTTGTGAGTTTTTAAACCTTTTTAAAAATAAAATTGAAGTTGTTTCAAATTAAAAAAATTGAAACATTTAGTTTAAAAAGGTGAAAACAAAATGTTTCAATCTTTTTGGATTTTTTTTTACTATAACAATTCAGAAATTCAACAAGAATTCACAAAGTATTTCAGTCTAACTGAATCTGCATTTTTGATGCAAAAAAAAAAAAAAAAGCATTGTTCAAAAATTTTTGCCTGTCTCTAACGTTGTGTATATTTTAGTACATTTACACCTACATTTCACTGGCTAAAAGTTCCTGGAAGACCAATTTAAACCACACTTCTGAAATAAAATTTTAGGATTGTGTCATCCATTTCTTTTTCTTAAGTCTACACTCGGAAGAAATACCTTCAGTGAATTGCTCACCATATGCAAAGGGTCTGACGTTTTAAAGTATGACCCTCAGTGTAGAATACATACTATATGTGCTACGTAGTTTGAGAGACAGGGTCAGACAGACATGGTTTTCCTTCTTTCAGTGTGGAGTTTTTCCCTCTTTGTTGAAAGTTTCAGAAAATCAAACACTTAATTTTCTAAATATGTCTCCAAATAGTGGATGTTCATATTTCTAAGTCAGTTTAAATACCTGAGCCAAACATTGTTGTAAGGATTTTTATGGAAGCCTAAATAGCTACTGAAATATAAGTACCTTGAAATCAGAATATAGCAACATGTGAAAGAGTAACAACAGATTAAGGATACAATATTGCATTTACAGTGGAAATTGAACACCTCACAAGATGAGGCCCTAAGTGTGCAATATCAGGATTTCTTAGGGTCACAGAGGGTATCGCACTGAAACTTTGGATTTGTCTATAATTTAGGTAAATGCAAATTTTCCCCTTTCTTGGGGTTCAAAAGTTTCTTTTAGGTCAGCTTGGAAGGATTAGATTTTTATTAGTAAATGTTGTAAATGTCAATTTCACTATACACACCCTAACCAATGAAAAAATGTTTCCATGGTTGATGATAGAAATGTACAGACAGGCAAAGTAAGAAAAATGCTGCTTGAGAACCTAGAGTTTGATTTAAGGATATCTGCATTGTATATTTGGACATGTGATGTTGGCAATTTGTGGTTTAATGGTTATAAAGGTAACTTTTTGTGTCTGTGTCTACTGTCATTAAATAATTATGGTCTGACCCCCTGTTTTCTGACTACCCACCATAATTTCCCACAACTGTGAAAATGGAAATAGATAAAAATAAAAAAAGATTAAAAATAACCATCAATAGTATTTGTCAAAATTATTAATTTTTTTTCAGTCTGCCAAGCCTACATTTAGGGTTTCTTTTTCTCAGCCTAATAATAATTTTTTCTTATGAATTTGAGACTCAGTTTTTCCCGACCCTTAGATCTGAATTTCCTTATGGACCAGGCATATAGAGTTTAATAGAAAGTGATAATCTTTCCTATAGGTTTTCTAAACCATCCTAGAGAATTTAATAGAGATTTGTATCCCTTTTATAGAATGATTGGTTACAGGGTGGTGTTAAAACAGATTTTTCATCCCTGTTACAGGATGATTTTGTTAAAAATAAAATCCCATAGAAAGGCTATTCTTTGACACCTATATAATTTAATAGTGTGATTTCCACAGAACCCTATTAAATTTCTATAGAACTCTATTGGTTTCATCCCTATTAAATCCTATAGGACTTTTCCACGAGGATGGTTGTTTATGAAGAAGAGAGTCTAGTTGTTAGTTCTTAGTTACACTATTCCACAGTTGTTTTTCCACAGTATTCTATTCACCTTTTAATGACTGGTTTTCATTTGTTGAGATTCACATGTTTCTTGCATCTGTCCCAAGGGAGGAGCTCGTGGGAACTGAGGGGCAGGTCATTCTCAGCGACAAGTTCCTGCCTCTGGAACTCACTCCTGCCAGAAATCTGTCTGAGCCTGAATCTCGCTAGGTTTATGAAGCACTGTAAAATGCCCTTCTTTGTTCAAGCCTTCCACTAATGGCAGGCATTGGAATTTTGCTTGGCAATTAGTATCCTGGCTGGTATTCCCCTCTTTCAGGGCAGTTCTATAGCTAGTTTCAATAGCTAGGAGGGACTTGAAGCATATTTTTGTGGCAACATAGCACTAGTCTAAATCATGTAAAGTGCACCCAGGTACCGTGGTGATGAGGACTTTATACGTTCATATGATGAACATGGATTATTCTTTAGAGACCTTTTTGGGGTTCAAAGCCTGAAAAATGCCAATAAATAAGTCATGTTGTTGGGTGAGTTGTTTAAAACCTGCATCTGACTTTTTATAATGATCTACCTTTCTTTATGTCTTCCAAAAAGTGCTACAATGCCAGAGTAAAAGGGAAAGTCGATTTAAAAAAAACAAAACTAAAAAACCTAGTCTGTTTGCCTGGGAAGAAATTTAATAATTAAGAATGTGAGATCTGTTTTTCTTTATTTTTCTGTTTACAATAGAATAGAACTTGGTTGTAGAGATTGACTTTCAAGATATTTAAAAGTTCTTTGCAAGGTAATGAGTCAAATATGAGTGGAAGTACAGTGGCCACTATATTCATTGAACAACAGCTTTAACATTGGACAAGCTGCCTTGGGCATTAGCTTGTTTTGCTGAGAAAAGGTACTGTTGGCCAGGACACCGGGCTTTATCCCCTTATTGTTTTTGAAAAGGATTATCTTTAATGTCCACCTCAATAGCCAGAAGAAAACTAGTTTTATTGTCTCGTAGGAAGGATGGAACCCAGTAGTACAGAACCTCCAATTAACTGCACTTCCTACAGGGTGTTGGAGCCAAGGTCCTGATGAGGGACTCAAGTAGCCTTGGTTCTGGCCTATCTAACAAGGGCCATTTTTCATCACCCATTGAAGTCAATGGGGACCTTGCTTCTGATTTCAATTTACATTGGATTAGGCCCTAATGGACTAACACTGGCACCTGAACAAAGCTTATCACAGCAAAGGGAAAGGTAATTATGTAGTCTGGGTTTAGCTTGTCTTAGTGCTGGCTGACAGAAGAATGGAGGTGCCATGAATATGATTTTTAATATTTATTATTTACTTGTGTTGAACAAGTGCTAGGCACTATCCATACACACACTGGAAGATGATGTATTTGGCTTTAAAAGCTGAAAATCTTTCCTGCAAGGTTAATGCAGGGATTTCCCTTGTGCAAGGATTTCCCATATCTTGCAGTCATGTATGTGAGTAACTTTATGCACATGAGCACTGCTCATTAGGAGAGATCTACATGTGTGTTGGCAGGATTGGGGCCTAAGACAAGAAGCAACACATGAAAATAGGGGGAGAGAGAGAAAACATACAAACAAAATAAATACCACTAAACTATATGTACATCATAAAGTATCAGCTGTGTCTCTCTACCTGATCACGATTAGTTGGTAATTTCTTGGTTTTGTCATGGCATAAGTCGGTCTGGAGGAGAGGGCGGGTAGTAGCTTTTTGGACTACTTTAGGAAGGGCATTGTTGAAGAAGTGATAAATGCAAGGGTGTGTGTGGATTAAAGCTGTTATTGTTGGCAGAAATGGAGGTGCAGATGGCAAGACAATGAGGCACTAGTGGCAGACAAGCAGGGAGGGGCAGATTGTTGAAGATTCTTGCAGGTGAGCACAAGAAGCTTGACTCTGCTGTGGTGGGAAAGGGGGAGTTAGCGGAGGGCTCTGAATGGTGGGGGGTTGACATTGCCAGAATGATGGGCAAGCAAGACAATGTTAGTAGCTGCATTAATACTTTTGTATTTAATTGGTAGATGTATTGGTTTAATTGGTGGCTTAGTGATTTAATAATTAAGGATGAGGGAACCATTTAAAATAAAATGAGGCAATATAAACTGTGGCCCAAAACTCATATTGAACCAATTTGGAAGGTGACACAAGTATGGGTAACTTTTTGTGTTCATGTGCCTCTGGAGCCCCTGTGTGTAGCTTGGATCAGCAGATGAAATGCTTCCAGAGAAGCAAGAAATAATATAAATTTCATGAGAGAACCTCTTCCCGTGAGATTTCCAGCCCAATTTCGCAGAAATAAGCACCTCAAATAAGGTTAAAATAAGTGTCCAAACTTTGGCATGCTTATCCAAACTTAGCTGTCAAACTCTGTAAGGTTCACCTATCGTAACTAGTAGTGTCAAGCAGAAAGTGACTGGAATGACATTGCTCCTCCTCTGTGCTTGGTTATGCTTTAAAAGGACCTTTTTCTTTTGCATCCCATTGCATTTCCCACAGCCTTTCATATGTTGTATCCCACCCTTCATCTCAAGGGAGGTAAAATAGAAAAGTGCCTCGATGAACTCCTTTTCTCTATAACAACCGTATCCATCAACAGCATCTGGCCTTAGATTGTCAGATCAGCCCACAGCATTGACTCCATCTCTACTGTGTTTAGGCACCCTAGTAGTCACAATGGCAAAAAAGTGCTCGCATGCACTGGACAAAAGATTTTGCCCATTCCTATTACACACCTCCTGGGCCACAGTAACATCTAGGCTGGACTGTGGTAGCTCTCTATATGTAGGAAGGAAACCCCATGCCCTGAGGAATCTCCCAGTTGTTCAGAACACAGCTGGTCTGTAATGCAGATGACTGAGAACACATCACTCCATTACACTACTCTCTGCACTGACTCCCTGCTGAGCCCAGTTCAAGGTCTCTCCGCTGATTTTCAAAGCCGGGCATGGACCTGGCCTTTGCTACCTGAAAGGTAGGCTGTTTCTCTGTGTCCATGCCTCCCATGGCATCAGCGTTACACTAGAACAAGAAGCTGTAGACGAATGAGGGAGGCTTGTGACAGGATGCAAAAGCTTCACAAGAGCCGGGCCAAAACGATGGAACTTGCTGCCCAATGCCATAAGAACGACCACTAGCCTTGCTGCTTTCAGAGTTCAATGCAAAACCTAATACTTTAATCAAGATTTTCCACTATAGCCCCTTCATTTTCACACATTAATTTGAAAGGGAAAAAACCCACCAAACATAGGTAACAGAGGGGGGCACCTGCACCATGGCCCTAATGAATTTTGGCTGGGCCATACCTGAGAGCTGCTGTGACCCTGCATGTCAGGCCATAATGGTACTCACTCAAATTTGGCCTGGCCACCTTTCTGTGATGATGGAGGGGTCGCAGGGCCACATCTGAGTGATGCTGTGACCCTACGTGCCATATCACAATGTCACTCAATCAGATTTGGCCCAGCTGCCTCTCGGTTATGATGGAGGGGCTGCTGAGCCAAACCTGAGTGGTGCTGCAACCTCATGTGCCAGGTTGCAATGCCATTGACTCAGATTTGGAGGGGGTGGATGTAGGAGCTCATGGGCCAGAAGGGTTAGGCTGCCAGTGGGCTGGGGCAGGGGAGGGTGCCTGAGTGGGGGAAAAAGAGGGTCAGATAGGGTGACCCTATGCCCCCCCCCTTTAAATGGCCCTCCACAGCCCCTGCTAAGCCTGCTTCTTGGTGGGAGGGAGTGAATATAGAGAGAGCAAGTGTGGTGTTTCCTTTTTATCTTGGAGGAGGTGATAAGATGCTATGGTGATGAAGATCATGTGTACCATAGCTGATTTCTTCTAGGCGCACTTCAGACAAGTCTTAGAATGTTTCTTCTCACTTCTATGTGGATTATATTTAGGGTTGCCTAGGTGTCCACCAATTCTTATGCCAACAAACAATGATCAAAACCTTGCTTTAGGTAAGAGATGGGCCTTAACCAACATCCTTTGGGGGAGTTTGGAACCAGACCTAAACTTTATGGTTCAAGCACGTTCCTGCTTTGCTCTTATAAAACAAATTTATAATATCTATATTTAAAGAGTCTCTGGTTACACACTGTTAAAAGCCTTTATTTGACCAAAGTTTGCATATGCGACAATGCATATATTGTCTTTATGCTTAACCTCATATCATTTCTCCAGTATCTTGGTCCAAAAGATTTTTTTTTTTTATCATTCTTGTGGGGTTAATTTTACTTTTGAAAATCAAACTCTCTGCTCTTTTTGTTTCATACCTTGTCATTTAGAATCAGACGACAATAATTCTGGAATCAAAATGTACTTTCTGTTATCTAGCTGATTTTGATGGATTGTCATGCATTAGTTTGACTTTGCAGAGGTTGAATGTGGCATTAAAAATGTTTTGAGCAGTTAGCTGAACAAACATGCCATGGAAACTAGAGAGAAAGGTCACTGGAACAGTTTTTGGTAAACAAAGTTAATTTTTTTTTAAACCTAAGAAAAGCTTTGAATTGTAGCTCAGTTTTCAGACCACTGAATTATGTACTGTACACATGGTTAACGATTTATGGGGCCATGAGTTATTTAATCGGGTAATGCATATACTTTGTGCGACAAGGAGGCGGATGAAAACTCGGAACAGAAGAAATCATTCATACATTGAATGACACATATTATATGCTGTGTTGTCAGGAGATAATATGACTTAAAGCTGGCACAAGTTGTCATTTCCAGTTGCTATTGTCTCCTCTGAAAACATCATTTAAGGAAAAATATTTAATAAACAGTGACATTCATTTAGGGTATGTTTAAAAAAAGTACTAAGGCAAAAGGGAAAGTGATTTCAGATCTCTGGCATTAGGCGCTTGTATTGCTGTTGTCACAAATTTGTCACTTTTCAGAAAGGACGTTGCCACCAAGAGGAGGCTCAAAATTTTAATACCAGATGCAACTGAAATGTGTTCTCATTGTGGAGTAGATCCCGGTCCTAGTGGAGAAGAGGTGGCAGATAGTATGAGGCAACAAGGGAAATGAAGGATAACGGACAGAGGAGCGAGAGATCAAGCTCTTTGGACCAGGGACTGTCTTTTCATTATGTGTTTGTGTGTAGTACCTCTTACTACTGATGCTTGAAGCACTATGCGATACAAGTATTAAATAGCAAAGCCAGGTGGAGGCAAGGCAGGGGCATGGTAGGGGATGAGCATTCATACAGAAATGTGGGGAAGAACTGAATAATGGAGCCTGCAAGAGGGGGTGAGGGAAGAGAGGCTGAAGGTGACAAATGGGGGAAAGAGGGAGCACAACCTTGCAGTCAGGAGGGATGAGAGAAGGCAAAACCACTGAAGGGGAGAGGGAGGAGCAAAGTCGTAGAGTTATGTTTCGATGAAAGTGAAGGGAATAGGAAATAGAGGTGAAAATTTGTGTGTGTGTGTTGCTGAAAATGGCAGTTGGAGTAGGGCTATGGGGGAAGGGCCCTCTGGCCAGGCATAGCATTTTACAAAATGTTCTGGGAGGAAGGGGGTGGAAGTTGACCACAAAAAACCCTGCACAGCTGTGTGAGACTAGGGGAGCACAGAAGTTTTGCCCCAGCATTTCCACGTTAGGGTAGAGAATCATATTCTGGAGACAGGGCATGGGCTGGAATGAGGGTAAGGCAGAGCAGAGGACAGTCCAACATACAGAAAGTCAGTGCAGTCAGCCAATGAGCTGTTGGAAAGGAGGGGTCCCCGCGTCTAGGAGATGCTGACTGAATGATCTCTGTCCTGGAACACTAGCACAGGCATGTGCTCCTCTAAGGGCCCCAGAAGCGTAGTCCTGCTGGATGCAGGACCTTCTGCTCTGGCACAGCGGAGGGTTTAGCCCCTTGTTTCTATATTGGAATGGGCCATGCAGGGTTGTATCTGAGTTAATTAGCACAGTTTGTTCTGAGACACCCAGTGCCTTATTGCTCCCCTTGTATCCAGCATGGCCATCGCTATGCTGTTATTAGTGCCCCGATCGATAAATATGGGCAGAGCAGAGTATAGTTGAACAGTGTGTGCTCAGCCAGGGAACCAGAGATTGTGTTCATGTGATGCATTGTACCAGGGACTATGCCAATGGTGATATGCCTCTTCCTCTGAGCTAGTACCTTCTATTCTACTGCTTCTAATCCTGATGCAGTGTAGTTCATGGTGCTGCTGCTCACTGAGGTTAAGGCATAGGGTTGGGACTACAGGTCCTGGGGGTGCTGCTGCACCCCCTGGCTTGAAGTTGGTTTCCATTATATACAGGGTTTACAGTCTGGTTAAATGGCTCTCTGCACCCCCACTATAAAAATTGCCCCAGGACCTTTGGGCAAAGGGAGCAGTATATGTCTGATGTGTGTGTGTGTGTGCGGGGGGGGGGGAACATGGCAGAACATGTAAGTGAGGTTAGTGCTTTCTTTGTGCCAGTTACTCCGTTGTACTCTACCCCATGTATGTGTCTAATGTATCTTTCTTTCCCTCAACGGAGTGTGAGTCTTCACCCCAGCACTGTACTGTAATGTGCCAGGAAATATGACAGTAAAACTGCTCTATTCAGGGATGTGCTCTTTGAACATCCCTATGTGTGGGTGCCACTTTCAGGCCAGACTTGTCCTTTATGTAAACCTGGTTTCCTGTGTGCTTCACAGTAGGGGTGTGTGGGAGAGAGGGGTGCTGGAAGTTAGGAGAGGGAAGGGATACTTACAAGGAGGAATGGGCAGTGCTGGGGGTGTATTTTCAGAACCTCTTCCATGCCCTATTTACCCTCTGGGGGAAAAAACACAACCATACTTGTGTTGGCTAAAAGAGAATGTGCTGATCTCCCACAGAGCACCTGCTTTTGAAATTTCCCTTCTGAGTGCATTCACAAAAAGCTTTTTCTTATTTCATATATCCAATATCTGACTTGGACAGAGACAACCCTTAAAACCCCACCATTTTCCAATTACACCTTTCCAAGTGAGAAAAATACAAATATTATCAAACTATCTCCTACAGAATCCCCTCATTCTGCAGCTGGGTAACAGCCTGTCTGCTTGTAGAAAGCCACTTGATGATGCAAATTTTTACTCTCAACCAGAACTGAAAAATAGCAAGTGTTTAAGAACACAGTGTTCTATTTTTTTTTGTAAAGAAAATTTATTAAAATGAAAATAAACTCTTTTAGGAGCAATTGTTTCATAAAAGAAACATGAGTTTGTTCTGGCAAAGATGCCTATGATTTATGGTTTACTCTGTAAACTTGGTCAAACAATTTCCTTTTCCTTTATGATTGGAGAGCAGAGCTGTCGGGGGCAGGGAATTACAGGATGGCATCTGTTCTTGGAGCAACAGGATTATGTTTATTCATGATTAGTTTATGCAGAAAATTCATCAAAGAGTTTATCTGAATTTTTGATAAATAGGCCTTGTAAAAAAGAAACATTTTCCTTAATTGGACCTTATCATAAAAATTCCAGTGATGGCAAATGCAAATGAGTAATAATGAGAATTTAAAGATCTTTTTCAAGGACCATAAGTGTTCATGGTAGTATTACTACTGTGTCACTTCTCCCTTTTAAAAAGTATTGTTTCTTCCATTTGGTTCTACATGCAGATGCAGTGCCAGTATAGAAATATTCAACGGCCTGACATGTGGCTCCAGCATATATCTTTTCTGAAAGCAGGAGATATAGTTATTAATTTTAAACTCACTAACTTTCTTTTCTTTTTCATGTTTTTAATGCTGAATGGCATTTTGTATCAGTTTATAAAGTGTCACTGACTGAGACAGTTTTCCAGATTTTTTTACTCCATGTTCATTTTAGCAGTGAGGTGGTGAAAGCAACCCTTGAGATTGACACTGGTATCTCCTGAAACATTTCCTAGCTTTTAAGCAGCTTGGTTTTCCCTGTGGTGTTGCCAAAACCCCAACAGATGATGTTCTCAGGATCAGAGACTGGAGATTGAAAAGTTGCTAATTTTTTATAGCACCTGAGTAATAGAAGTCTGCAAGCAAATGCACCATGCTCTATCAGTTTTATTTAGATGGGGGGAGGAAAAGAAACCTCTTCCCCAATATCAATTCTTCTGATTTATGTAGCTTTTTTTTTGGAATTTGAACCCTAGTGTCCTGGTTTGTATGCTACGTTGGGCAACTGCACTCTATCTACCTCAAAGTCCCCATGCCCTTTCTAATGAATGAGGTATTCTTCACTTCTGTGACAACTGATGTGTTCCATCCTAGAGCCAACTGTAGCAGATTTTTTTCCAGTACACCCTATGTAAAGCCCTTTGGGATTCTTTGTGGGGAGGAAAGCATACTATCAAAATAGCATACTATTATTCTATTATTTAAGTTATTCAGTTGGAGAAGAAAGTTCTCATCCTCCACTTGGATCAAAGTTTGTAGCTGAGAAAGCATCAGGTTTTCTTTTATCATTATAAAATCTTAAATACAGTATCACAGAAATGTAGCACTGGAAGGGACCTCAAGAGGTCATCTAGTCCAGCTCCTTGTGCTGAGGCAGAGCTAAGTATATTTAGACTATTGCTCACAGGTGTTTGCCTAATCTGTTCTCAAAAACCTCCAGTGACAGGGATTCCACAACCTCTCTTGGAGGATTATTCCAATGCTTAACGGTCCTTATAGTTAGAAAGTTTTCGTAATATCTAACCTAAATCTCCCTCTCTGTAGATCAAGACCATTGCTACTTGTCCTACTTTCAGTGGACATGGAGAACAATTGATCACCATCCTCTTTATAACAGCCCTTAACATATTTGAAGACAGTTATCAGGTCCACTCTCAGTTGTCTTTTCCCAAGATTAAACATGCCTAGTTTTTTAACCTTCTTCATAGGTCAGGTTTTCTAAACCTTTTATCATTTTTGTTGCTCTTCTCAGGACTCTCTCCATTTTATTCACATCCTTCCTAAAGAGTGGTGCCCAGAATTGGACTCAGTATTCCAGCTGGAGCTCACCAGTGCTGAGTGGGGCAGGACGATTACCCCTTGAGTCTTACACACCACATTCCTGTTAGTACACTCCAGAAAGATGTTAGCCTTTTTTGCAACTGCATCACATCGTTAACTCATATTTAATTTGTGATCCACTAATACCCCCAGAACCTTTTCAGCAGTACTACTGCCTCACCAGTTATTCCCCATTTTGTATCTGGGCATCTGATTTTTCCTTCCTCGGTGAAGTACTTTGCATATACCTTTACTGAATTTCATCTTTTTGAATTCAGACCAGTATGTCTTCAGTCATTCTGAATCCTAATCCTGTCCTCCAAAGTGCTTGCAACCCCTCCAGCTTGATGTCAGCTGCAAACATTATAGATATATTCTCCTTTCTATTATCCAAGTCATTAATGAAAATATTGAATAGTAGCAGACCAAAGAAAGACCCCTGTAGGACCCCACTAGATATGTCCCTCCCCCTGCCCAGTTTGAAAGCAAACCATTGATACCTTCTTTTTGAGTACAGTCTTTCAACCAATTTTGCAGTCACTTTATAGAAATTTCATTTAGACCACATTTCCCTAGTTTGCTTATGAGAATATGATGTGAGACCGTGTCAAAAGCTTCACTAAAATCTAAACTAAATCTTCACTAAAAGTATATGTCACTTCTGTAGCTTCCCCCTTATCCACAAGGCCAGTAACCCTGTCAAAGAAGAAAATTAGGTTAGTTTGGCATGATTTGTTCTTCACAAATCCATGTTGGCTATTATTTATAACCCTATTATCCTCTGGGTGCTTACACATTGATTGTTTAGTAATTTGTTCTAGTACCTTTCCAGGTATTGAAGTTAGGCTGACTGGTCTATCATTTTCCTTTGTTCCTCTTTTAAAATATAGGCACTCTGTGTGTTTGCCCTTTTCTAGTCCTTGGGAACCTCACCCATCCTCCAGGAGTTTTCAAAGGTAATTGGTAACAGTTCCAAGATTGCTTCACCTAGTTCCTTAAGTACCAGAGTGAATTATATCAGGCCCTGCTGACTTGAACACATGTACATTATCTAAATATTCTTTAACCTGTTCTTTCATTATTTTGACTTGGGTTCCTTCTCCTTGTTGTTAATATTATTTGTTTTAATATCTGGTCACAATTTACTTTTTCAGTCAAGATTGAAGCAAAATAAGCATTAAATGCCTCAGTCGTCCTGATGTTGTGTGTTATTAGCTCTCCTTCCCTGATAAGTAAAGGACCTACACTTTCCTCTAGCTTTCTATTGCCTCTAATGTATTTATAGAATGTCATCTTATTGCCTTTTTTGTCCCTTGCTAGGTGTAACTCAGTTTGTGCCTTAGCCTTTCTGATTTTGTCCTTACATGCTTGTGCTGTTCTTTTGTACTCATACTTAGCAATCTGTCCATGTTTCCAATTTTTGTAGGATTCGTTTTTGATTTTCAGGTCATTAAAGAGTCTTTAAATTTGTCTCTTTGAGAAACTGCCAGTTCTCCTGAACTTCTTTTTCCCTTAGATTTTCTTCCCATGGGATCTTACCTACCAGTTCTCTGAGTTTGTTAGTCTACTTTTATTGAAGTCCATTTTCCTTATTCTGCTGTTCTCATTCCGTCCTTTTCTTAAAATCATTACATTTATCATTTCATGATCACTTTCACCCAAATTGCCTTCCACCTTCAGATTCAGAACCAGCTCCTCCCTCTTGGTCAGAATCAAGTTCAAAATGGCCGTCCCCTTGCTTCCTCCACCTTCTGAAACAAAAAGTTGTCCCCCATACATTCCAAGAATGTATTGGACGTATGTTTTACCGTATTACTTTTCCAACAGATGTCTGGGTAGTTGAAGTCCCACATTACTACTAGGTCTTGTGTTTTGGATATTTGTTATTTGTTCTAGAAATTTTTCATCCACATCATCTTCCTGATCTGGTGGTCTACAGTAGACCCCTACCATGAGGTCGCCTCTGTTTTATCCCAGTCTCTTCACCCAGACTTGCTCCCATATCCCAGTATAATTATAAATTAACTATAATACCATAACCCCACTGAGGAAACTCTGGTTTACTGAATGCTACACCTGTGCTACTTTATCAGGACCCACAGCAGCCATGTTTATCAGTCAGTAGGAGCCCACATCAGTCTAAAGACATCAAAAGACTCTGGGCATGTGTTCATGGATTCCAATCATTCTACTGTTTCTCATTATTACACTTAGGCAGGAGGAAACATATGTTCTTTACTCGTGTTAGTGGTGATAGTGGAATTTTTACAGAAACTCTTACGCTGTCTTTTTGTAACTAATTCATGGGTGTGAGAGGAGACAAACAATTATTTGTTTAAGCTCTCACACACATGTACTTGGTCTTAGATCCCTGCTTCATTCAGCTCCAAAAATTCAGACCTTTATAACTTGAGCTAAAGGAAATCTCCCTTTTTTGGAAGCAGTAGAATGCCTCTTAATCGGTCTGAGAGATAAGATGGGTGAGGTAATATCTTTTATTGGACCATCTTCTGTTGGTGAGAGAGACAAGCTTTCGAACTAACTCAGAGACCTGAAGATGAGCTCTTGTATAAGCTCCAAAGCTTGTCTATTTCACCAACAGAAGTTGGTCCAACAAAAGAACAGATTTAAAAATTTTATTAAGATGATGTTAAAAAAAAAAAGTGAACAGAGTTTGAGCATAGAAGTTTCTGGTTATCAGGGAATAACGTTCAGATTATCAAGGGTGCAAAGTTTGGTTTAAGATCAGGTGGCATAAGGAATACATAATCTGCAATATCCCCGATTGGGGGTAAAAGGTTGATGGGTCAAAATACAGGCATTGAGATATGAGGGTATGAAGTTCATAGAGTGGCTATGTTCGGGTGTGGAGTATGAGTAGATATGATGATGAGGATGGATTGACCCTCATTTGGTGAGATTTAATGTTCAGGGAGTTTCTGGTTCCAGTTCATATGATCCAACAGAGAAGGTCACTTGGTCCCTTTCTCGTAGTGGGAGAATGATGTCACTCTGGCTCACGCCTCCTGGTACTGTCGGTGGCCGGTGATGTGCTCGATGTAGATGTCCCTGGACCATCGGATGGTGTCTGAGACCATGAGGCGCCGCATGAGCTGTGCATAGCGTCGACCGATCCCGCAGGTCCACAGCACACGCTCGTTGCAGGGGTCCCAGGCGCCCAGGGCTCTGACGATCAGGGCATCCATCTGCACCTCGTAGCCCTTCGCTCTCAGGTATTACTTCGCTTACCTTCTCTCTCTAGTATCCTGGTACCAACACGGCTGCAACAAGGTGCATGCAACAATCTTAATCTCTCTGTCAGTCAAACACTAGAGGGCAGTCTCTCACACACAAAGGCAGGGCATTACCTTAGGTAGACAATGAAGCTTTTTATGGGCTGGGAGCTGCAGTGCTAAGATAATGAATTGCTACTAGTGAATGGAGCTGGTTGGAAAAATCTGTTGGTCAAATTCTGAATTTTTGATAACTTTCAAACACACTCTATAAGCTGGTCAAAATCAGGAAAAAAATACACAATATTTCTTAAAAAATTGTCAAAATTTTTGTCAAAATTCCAAAGTCATATTTTTTGACCTGTTCTACTAGGGAGTGAATTCAGTTTCTCACAGGTTTACTTTTGACAGTCCATTTTAAACAAGAAATATTTATTAAAGGAAACAACTGCAGATACAATGAGGCTTTCACAGAACTTGAGTTCCAGCTTTGTCTGTTGTTTACCACGGACCACACCCAGTCTGGAACTCCATATAGCAGACAGAAATATCTTGTGACTAAATAATATATTGCAATTAAATATATCACACTAGAGTAAATAATTAATTTCCGAAATACAGAACATACTGTGATCATTGTAGCCACAGATAAACAGTTTGATTTGAAACTCAGTTGTTTCCTTTTGAAAATCGGCCTGAACTAAATTGCCACAGTCTTTAAACATCATAAAGTCTCTGCATTTCATGCTTCATTTTTTATCCCAAGGGACAATAGGCAACATCAAAAGGAAAGAAATAGACTCATGGTCATAGTGGTGCTCACCTGAACAATGCTCTCCCTTAGCTCCACATTTGGCAATCAGACAAAGATTTTAGTTCCTGTAGGTTTGCGATTTAATTGGTCACCAATCAAAGGAAGACTACTGCCCTATAGTCTTCTAAAACTGGTCTGTAGAGTGGGGAATAATATTTGATGCTCCACCTTCTCTGACATTTCACTATTGCAAAATATATGGAAGATATATTTGAGTGAGTTTCCCATGTTGTAAATGTCAATCACAAATATTTAAAGCTGGTGGGCATGACGGTGAATGAGGGGTGTGTGTGTGTGTGTGAGAGAGAGAGCGAGAGAGAGAGAGAGAGCGCCTCTGTTTATGTGCCTTCCACTGGCTATCCTAGTAAGAATTGGAACAAAGCAGATTATTTGTCTAAATAATCCTAACAACCATGATCAGCAATATAAACCAAATTCACAGGGCTTCATTCTGCCAATGCTAGTGACCTTCATGTATCTGTTGGTGCAAATTAAGCAAATAGATCACTATAAAGAAATAATTATAATCTCTTACTCAAACGGTGGTATCCATATTCCTCCCTCAAAGCCATCCCTAGGTTTCACCTAGCACTCCCTCTCCAACCTGTCCTGCTGTTCACCTCTATTTAGATGTATGGCTATGAGGAGACTGTGCAGGTGCAGATCCCGTTGAGATCTCAGGCCACTTCTTGGTTCTTTTGGAGTTTGGTACACATACTGGTGGAATGGCCAGGTGTGAAGTGTTTGAAAGGAGACAAGAAATAAAGTGGAGGAACTAGTCCAAATGAGCAAATTACACATTCTAATTGCTATCTAAGTCCGTGTCTAAAGTAAGAAAATGGGTTGTGTATCTTGGCTAACACGTTTTAACTAACTGCTTTGTAAACACTAATGTCAACAGGGTGTAACACCATTCAAACACCTGTTTGCCAGTTATGCTTGACCCTTGAGGGGCGCTAGATGCACGCAGTGTAACTGAGAAGAGTGGGGTGAAAGGTGTCTTTAAATAACTGTGTTTTGCTCACTGTCTCCCCTCCCCCCATCTTAGGTAGCTGGGGGCCATGATGGCCCAGGTGTAACCTACTCTAAAGGCTAAAGTTGTACCAGCTGTATGCATTGAGGCTCAGAGAGAGCAACAAGAGCTTTGCATCCCTGTCCTTGCTGCTGCCTCCAGCATCCCTCTCAAGGAGGGGGAAGGGAGCAGGAAGTGTACAGCTACTCCTATTGAGTCTGCAGTGTCTGGGGCCATGACTTCAGAATGTTACATTATTTTCATGTCTAAAGCGTGAGCTTGCAGAAGGGAAAAGATTGCAAACCTCTGCGATAGAGCAATTGACTGTGTGCTGCTCTGGCACCAGAAGTTCCATTTTGGGAAGGATTGATTCGTTCCTCTTCATTTCAGTTTGTGGAATATATGGACCATGCTCCTATCACTTCTCTGGACAGCAGAAGGGGGTAGTATTACAACATGCAGTTCATAGGAGCACAAACACCAAGTGCCAATAAGTGATGTGTATAATGGTTGCATAAAGCAGATTAGTATGGGGTCCCAGAATTTCCCTCCAATGACTGATTTTTCCATGGAGCTTTCCTATTGTTTTAGGCTGTGTTACAACAGGCAGCAGTATTCTGTAGAGAGTCAATGATAGTTCACCCATATGATATACAAGTAATAAAGACATTGTCACTGCTCATCTTCCTGGAGATTGATAGTTCAATATCTTTCAATTTGGCTGGACAGTGAGGGTCCAGCAATTTTAAAATCATGTGTTTCTGCCACAGAATTGGAAAATGATTTGTGCTAGTTATTGGTAATGCCACTCTCATGTATATAGATGTGTTTAAAATCTATTTAGTGATCAAACCATGGGGCATGTTTTGCTTTGCTTTTTGAAAAATGTGGGATGCATCTATACCAGTAGAACAATATTGTCATGCTGGAAGGTGTTAATGGCTACCATCAAGCAGGTCTTTGGTCCAGAGACAATCATGGGCCTGATTAAAGTTGATGGGTATCTTAATCTCTCTGCATTCAGGTTAAGTGGAGAATCAGTTAGGTCCCTTTATGTAGAGATATCTGGAAACAATAGAAAGCCACCACCCAAGGCATTAGGTCAGGAGACAAAACCTAAGCAGAGACAAAGCTGCTTTTGGGTCACAGAATACTGGGAAGGCAGATTTAGACTGGAAATTGCTTGCTGCTGTTTGTTCGTATTGTGTTCAGGGAACCAGGACTTTGTGTATGGTTCTTTATAAATAAACAAGATTGCACTAAAAAAATACCTGACTCCTATCAGTTTTCCTCCTAATCATAGCCGTGCACAGCCCATTTCATTAGGGTGTGCACCCAGGGAGCCCCGCCCTAGCCCCACCCCATCCACTCCCTCCTACTTCCTGCCCCCTGACTGCCACCCTCAGAACCCCCAACCCCCTCGCTCCTTGTCCCCTGACTACCCCCTACTGGGACCCCTGCCCCTAATTGCCCCCCAGGACCCCACCCACTATCTAAGCCTCCCTGCTCCTTGTCCCCTGACTGCCCCCCTAGAACCCTACCCCCTACCTGTCCCGTGACTGCCCGACCCTTATCCACTCCCACCCCTATCCAACCACTCCCCACCCCCTGACAGGACCCCCAGAATTCCCAACCCATCCAACCCCCTCTGCTCCCTGCCTCCCCCAACCCCTCTCCACCCCTGCCTCCTGACAGCCCCCCCCCCAGAACTCCCAACTCATCCAATCCCCCCCTAGCTCCTTGTCCCCTGACCACCCCTTCTAGAGGCCCCCCACCCTAACTGTCCCCCCAGGACCTTCCTTGCTCCCTGTCCCCTGACCCCTATCTACCTCCCGCCCCCTGACAGACCCCGGGACTCCCATGCTCCATCCAACCCCCCCGCTCCCTGATTGCCCCCTCCAGAGACCCCCGCCCGGGATCCCACCCCTATCCAGCCCACCCTGCTCCCTGTCCCCTGACTCCCCCCCCATCCAGCCCCCCTGGCCCTGGACTCCTTACCATGGCATGAGATGAGGCTCCTAGCCTCCCCACGGAGCCAAACGCTGCCCCACGGGAGCGCGCGCAGCCCCGGCCCCCAGAGCACTGCACACGGGGCAGCATGGCTCCAGGAGAGGGGGGAGGTGTCTGCCTCCCCGTGGAGCCAAACCCTGCCCCATGGGAGCGTGCAGCCCCAGCCCTCAGAGCGCTGCGCGTGCGGCGGCAGGACTCATGGGGAGAGAGAAAGGCAGGGGAGGGGCCGGCAGCTTGCTGCGCTCGGCCAGGCGCTCCGGCCGGGGAGCGCAGACCCCGCGGCTTGCTGCACCTGGAGAGGGGGGCCATTTGCCCACCCCTGCATTAGGATGTGCCTGGGCACACCCGGCACACCCCGTGCGCACGCCTATGCTCCTAATGGAAACAATCTGACACAGCCCCGAATATTGACTAACTGTTCAGGTCAAAAGGGGCAACAATATGATTTAAGATAGACAAGGATGGGGACTTTGTCTTTCATATTTGAGGGACTATCATGACAAAACTCAGTGACCAAGACTGAATAACCTTTCTCTCTGAAAAGTACACTGTATGAAATGTGCTTTGTAAGACTTCACTAAAATCAAGAGTTGGAACCTTTCAAATATCCCTCATTTGTAGAGATGTCATTCATTCAAGTTCCAGAGTTCCCTATGTTTTACATAAATTTGGTGCCCTTTCACTTTTATTATTGAGAAATAAATGATCATGAAGCTAAGATTATAGAAAAATTTATTCAGACTAAAGGAAGGAATCCCACAGCAGTTTGAATTTTGAGCATGAATTAATGTTGTGTCTTTCATTTTTAGTTTTTGTCACACATTCCATCCCAAATTTGGGTCGTGGCATGATGAGAGATGTGACACACAGAAGTGGATGGGGATTTTCTGTCTCCGTGATTTTCCCGTGGAAAATGCCCTTTTTGAACAATCCAAATTTTCCACAGGAAAATTTCAATTTTAACAACAAATTCCAATTTTTCACCAGGAAAATCAACATGTCTGCTCACCAGCTGGCCGCCTGGAAGGCTCTTGTCAATTTAACTGAAAAGTGAAATTTATAAGAGCCTTCTAGGTGGGCTGCTGCAGTCTGAGTGCCCTGGCTCCCCTCATCCTTGGCTCTACCCCCACCCCACCCCACCCCACCCCACCCCTATCCCCCGCTCTACTGCTGTAGAGGCAGAGAACCAGGGTACTTAACCTCCCAGCAGCCAGGCTGGGGGTGAGGGGTGGCCTAGAGGATGCACTCCCTAGGTCTGTGTCTTTCTGGCAGCCTGGCTGAGGGGAAGCAAAGAAGCAGAGCACTCAGTCTTCGCTGCCTGCCTGGAAAGCTCTTGTTCACTTCAATTTCTGTCTGCAGGGAGATGGTAAAATAGACAAGAGCCTTCTGGAAATCCCTTCCTGTGAAAAATTTCTTGTTTCTGACTTTTCACTGTGATTCGGGATGAAAAACAATTCCAGAAATATGACATTTTTCATGGGAAAAGATTTCCAGTTTTTGGCCAGCTATAGGGATGCTCTCTCCAGGACTGGGAATGCACAGCTTTGGCAAAGAAACTAACCAAAT
>NW_020664447.1:3405959-3413812 GCF_002925995.2 Terrapene triunguis | reverse complement strand
GGGGGGGGGGGGGGGGCAATATGCAGTGGTTTGAGAACTTGCCCTTTTGTGCTTCTCCTCTTTCCTATACAGTCACAGGTTTCAAAGACAGGTGTCTAAAACTGGCTTGGGATGATATCATTATTCTGTAGCATGGATGTTTCTATATTTCAGGATCTCTTGACCTTTCTTCAGGGCACACATACTGTGCGTTAATGATGAGCAATGTCTACACATCAGCACTAATTCAAACTTGAGCTCTTCCAGAGTTTGAAATATGCATGGATAAAGTCTGTGCAGATGGTCCTGAATGTTAATATACAAAAGTCACAGTAAAACAAAGTTAATTTTTAAAATTCAGTAATACATCACGAAATGCTAGCTATGATCCTCTGGATATCTTAATTAAATGAATTTCTCTCAGTCAGCTATGTCCCAGTGTGAAAGGAGAGTTAGCTTTTGCTCTCTCTTTAGGGCCTGAATAAGATCTCAGATGTAAGGATTAGAGTTGATGGAATAACTTGCTATCACCAATATTTATTGGTAAGTTGGGTGTATTCTTTTAATAAATAATGATTTTCACATAAATATGTGCATTTTTCTACCAGCTCCAGTCAGATATTCTTGACAGGTTTCATACTGTTACATACAAAAAAGATGTTTAAATAAAGTTTAGATTGCAGAGTCACACATGCAGAAGTTAAGAAATACTTAGAATCAAGGTTGCCTGTGTAAAGTTATTCTCCCCTTTGTATATATGCATCATGATAGTCTTATCTAGCTCCCACAGAAAGTCTGTGACAGAGCCAGGAATAACAGTTCACAGTTCCCCACTGTCTTTAGCACAAGAGAACATCCTTGCTAGCCGTATAAACCTCTGCATCATTCACTGTCTGCCTGTGCATTGAATGAAGCAGGGGTGTTACAGAACAATCCTACTTCATAGTACACACAAGGAGTATTAAAATTGCAAGGACAATCCTAATTCTGGCATTTCCTAACTTTTGACTCAGTGTTTGACTTTGCAATCATAATCTTCTTCAAAAGAAGGTGTTTTAAATGTAATTTCCTAGGTGTCGGAAATAAACTGAAAAAAGCCATTATCTGGAATTATATTGACTCTCATATGGGTAATCAGTAGGATTTAAGCCCAGGACCTTTAAATCCACACCACAGACCATTTGAGCTAATGGAGTAACTGATAGGAATAGTAGGCTCTTACTCTCTATATGGGCCAGCAATTAGAATGGAGACATGACACATGCTTCACCACTGGCTTACACAACTGCTTGTTCGACAGTAGCGGAGTGCAAAGAATTACTAATATTGCTAAGTGGAAGAGCTGAGATTTTCTCCTGGTGCTTAGCCCACTGCTTCTTCCCACACACCAAAAGGATGTTTTCTACTATTGTATCTGAGCTGGGGCTCAAGCTCGGTGGGGCCAGGGAGCATGGTCTGTGCACATGGAATGTTCTGAGATTTTAGCAGCCAAATTCTTAAAAACCCAGACTGAATGTGCAAATGACCATTTTGATAGGCTTCTCACTTGGTCAAATCTGGATGTGTATCTGGGGAAAGGAGCAAAAGGCACCTCTCGGACCCCAGGACCATCCCCACACCAGATTTCAAAGTTCCTGCTCCAAACCCAGAGAGCGATAGAGCTCTTCAAAGAAATGTTTGAATTTACCATTGGGAAATCCACTTGTTATCGCATACTTTAAAAAGGACACAGACTTTTTTTTAAAAGCAGCCTATGGCAGAGACTAAGCATGGAAAACTTCAGCCCAAATAGTTAAAGTTTAGCAAAGCTATAAGCAATTGAAAATAGGGGCTTATAGTGAAAAGTATTATACAATCTTGACTAAAGGTCTCACTACTAGCTGTGCCTTATAACACTATTGCACTATTTCCACTTTCATTCACTGCCCCCCACCAAGCCTGTACTCGTCTCTGTCTCTCTTGCACACATTTCATAAGCAGGACATTACAAAAGGCAGAACAAGTAAGAAACCAGGAAACATCCTATTACCACTAGATCACACAGTATTGGCAAATAACTAGTTTTTATTTAATTTTGTTCAGTAGAATAGCTATATGAATGTGCAGTATCTCATTTGTGCGGGTCCTGAAAAACAAATAATTTTTGAAAATATGTTCATCTTTATTTTGGTCATTTGTATGCACCTCTGCCCTTCTTGGTCTGGTTAGGAATAGGAGAGAAGTTTTCAAAATACCAGGAGAGAAGTTATTCTGAAAGTCTTGCTGACTTGGCTGAAGACAAGCATTGCTGGAATTATCTTGAAGATTCCACCCATTTTTTAGGCCAAAGAGATTCAAGTAGACTCCAAATTAGCATCAGCATTTAAAGATGCTTATGAAAACTGAACCTCTGCACCCTTTGAGGTTTGCTTATCACTAATATTAAGTTAACTTCTAGATTTATAATTTAGAACACTTTCATATAAGAGCCACTTAGAGAATACTAACTAAGTACATACAGTAACATCATTAAACACTTTAGTGCCTCAGGGTTACAGACTACAATGCATCCTGAAAAGTAGCACTTAAAGGCTGTATGAACATATTCTGTCACCCTGCAGTCTTTTATAGGCACAGCCTTGGGGATGCACAGAGAGATAACATGCAATGGAATAAAACAAAGTCTACCAGAGTTACTCTCTTCTTAACGTGATGAACCAGCAAGATTCCATACATTTCCTGGTTAGGTCCCAAACAGATGAACTTGTATAAATGAGCAAATTTAAATGCCATCTTATCACATGTAGGCAGAACACTGTTGTTTTCATGAACTAAGAGACCAATGTTGCTTTTAGGCTACTTTGTCTTGATCAATACTTAAGGCCTAATTAGTAAAAGTAGTAACAACCTCAGACAGAAATCACAGATGGAAAAACAGATCATCTAGTACTCTAGTCCAGCCTCCCACCAACTCAGGATTATTCCCTGCTGAATATTTTCTGTGCTTTGCCCTGTCTAATTTTAAATGTAAGCCACAGAGCTTCCATGACTTTTTATGCTGGGAGTGTCTTTGTACAGGAAGTCATTAGACTTCACCAGGAGGACAGGTGCAATTTTAAAGCTTGCTTGTAGAATTTCTCGTCCTTTATTTGATTTGGTTTCATCTGACAGCGTGGGGTCTTTAGCTTTCATGAGTATCCTGTGCAAGAGAGAGTGCCAGTAATCTGCAAAGTGCAAATTCTCCTGACAAATCATGTAACTCCAGGATGGAACTTCTTAATTCTCTCTCCTTGATTTTTGTCCTTCCTTGATGGGTACTTCACATACTGTACATCAGGTGTGGTGATGACCCAAAAACGGTGCTTAATTTGTTCCAAGGCTGAGTCTTGGCACCTCTAGGCTCGGCAGTTCACAGCCACAGCACCTCTGGACTTGCTGCATCACTTGTGAATGTAAAATAATTGCCTGAGCCCTGGCACTTCTTTCATTACAAATTAAGCACTGCCCAGAGATGCACCCTGTCACAGATCCAGTCAGTCACTACTGCTGTGATTATCCACTGTCTCCATCAAATTACTCCTGGACAACATATGTCATCTCATCAGTGAACGAGGTACTTTTATTAACAAATCAGGGTTAAGCAGTCAGATCTGATGACACTACACACAAGTTTAGTGCAGTTTGAAAATATACTGTTCTTCCAATCATATTAACTGATAATGCATGCTTCTACAAGGCACACTTCCACTTCATGGAAGAATTTCTCTCTCTGGAGGCCTAGTAAATTTTTTTCTCAATTGTCAGGAGACAAAAGGGTGGGCATGGGGAAAGATGTCCAAGCTTGCTGATAGGATCAATCCCCTTTGTCCTTGCCTGTCTCCTCCATGGTGCAAAACCTAGAACTTTCTGCTAACAGTTGAGAGTGGGATGTAGAGGCTTTTCAGCACAAGGAGGAATGGTTGTATAAGGAGGAACCTGTGGAGTTAGGTAAAATTCATATCACATAAGGCACAACTCAGGAAAGTGGTGGAGCAAAAATGGCTTTTAACCATTTTTGCACCTTCCCTGATTCAGCCCCTGGCAGAATTTGAGCAGCATAGGAGACTTCTCTAAGTCGTGGCAGCTTCCCTAGTACTGCTTATGGCTTGGGGCACAAGTCAGAATAACCATAATGGCACATGATACAGCTTCACCCACTTTAACCCAAGCTCCAGCCCCAATATGACCCGCCTATACCAGGGCTCATTGTGAGGCTAGTATTATTAGTGCCTTGGTGGTCCAATCAGGGCCGGCGCAACCCATTAGGCGACCTAGGTGGTCACCTAGGACACTAACATTTGGGGAGCGGCGGCCAGACCTTCGGCGGTATTTCGGGGGCGGGACCTTCCACCTCCTAGGGCAGCAAAAATGCTGGCGGCGCTCCTAGGTCCAATGCAGTGCATACATTGGGGAAGTTCACTCATAGGCCCCTAGTGGCTGTTTACTGCTTCTATACATCGCTAGGTCACAGTATAGAGGCAGGAATGTGGGAGGCAGAATATCTCCCATGGAGTTCTTGATCTTGCAGTTCCTAGAGAAGACCAGAACGTGTTGCAGGAGAAAACTTACAAAAGTATGGGACTTTCAGGTAGAAGGCCATCGCTAGTCATCTTCTGAAGCGGTATTTGTGTCTGTTCTCACAACAGAATCTAGGGATAAGGAATATTTCCAGCAGGGGAAACAGAAGAGGGATGTTACTGGAGGAAGCTCCTGATCCAAGCAGAAAACAGTTTTTCCTTTTATAACATTTCCTGGTGCTGAGTGCATGTAATGCAGCATTTAAATTATTTTCATCTGACATGAAGCACTGAAGGTCAGATCTCTTAAAGTAATATTTTCTATCTTATCTGTAGGTAATCAATCATGTGATATGTAAAAACCCAAGTGGTTATATGAATGCTTCAGCACAATGTAACAATATCAGACCAACCAAAATAAACTAATCGCAGTTTAGAAATTATTTTAAAGCGATATTACAAAAAATATAAAAAGAAGCAAGCCACCAAATCACACAGATAAAATAATGCTCATCAATCATAGCAATAGAGATAATCTCAATGTTTTTCTTCTTCCAGGATATTTAACTGGCTAGCTTCTAATATTTTGTTTAATGTTTGCTTTTTCCTGGCAGGAATATGATAAAATTATGCAAAGCTATGATTCACATAGTTAGAACAAATACAGATTGCAAACTATGTAATGTTATCCTGGTCTACTGTTGATAAAGCAATGAATAGGCCTGCTAACTCTGTATGCTGATGATTTTTTGCAGCCAAGTTTATATCTGGATGGGTGACCTTTCCCTTTTCTAACTATTATTTTACACAAGCAAATAATTTACCTTTATAATCATAAGCAGTCATCAGGAAAGACCCTTGGCAGGTGGTGACATACTGTGCTGTTCTTACCATTCAGCAAATAGTCTAGTTCTAGTGGAGATATGGTTTCCAGGGCTGGCATGGTATTTCTGTGGAGAAATAAAATGATGTAAATGAGTTTGCGCTTAAGTTGAAATAAATTATCTATATTTTTTTGCATATTTGATTTTCACAAAAATCCCAGGCCTAGCCAAGTTGCATATGTTGTGCTAGTGGATAAATGTCCTTTTCTGATTCACTCTCAGCTCAAGAAAGCTACCTAAGTCGTCTGTCAGATTCTGTTTCTCACAGGTGCACAGTTGTTGTAAGCCTGAGAGTATGCGTGGAGTCCCACTCAAGGCTTGATATAGGGTACCAGATAGCAAGTGTGAAAAATCGGGACAGCGGGTGGGGGGTAATAGGAGCCCATATAAAAAAAAAAAGCCCCAAATATCAGGACTGTCCCTATAAAATCAGGACAGCTGGTCACCCTAGCTTGATATGAGGAATCTGATAGTTTGCTCAGTCAGTATCTAGATTTGTATCGTAGGCTCACTGGCAACCTAAACCTGTTAACCTGTGGTTACTCTGAAGAATATGGAATAGTCTCCTCGGTTTCTTGACCAATCAGGCCAGTGTGGACTATAAGGGTCACACTTCGTACTAAAGTTACTATAATTAGAGTAAAAAGAACAGGAGTACTTGTGGCAAAAATTTGTTAGCCTCTAAGGTGCCACAAGTACTCCTGTTCTTTTTGCGGATACAGACTAACACGTCTGCTACTCTGAAACCTATAATTAGAGTGTAGTTACATGGCTGGAAGCACAGCATGTGGTCCTGCCCCAGATGTGTAACACTGTGCTAGAGACCATAGGGGTCTCATAGATCATTTTAAAAGGGATATACCGTTTCCGTTACAGCCAGGAACTCATGTCTCACCTCTTTCTGCTGCAGCCACATGTTTCGCAGACAGGTATCTAAAAACGACTTTGAGTTCATATCAATGAATGTAAAAGTGAATGGTATCACTACCGTGGAACTGGCTCATGTGCATAATCCTGTTATTTGGGAACTACTGACATGAAAGGGTTCAGGGTACTTAAAAAGTAAGCAGCTGGACTTGTATGACCTATTAGAATTTGTCCTGTCATGTAATTAGTTACTAGGTAATTGTTTTCTTTAGTTGTAGAGACTAAGGTGTGTGCACATAATTTCTTTTTGCAGTACAAATTAATTCCGTTTTTTGAAACTCCTTGTGTTCCGACATCATAAGGTGTCCATCTGACTAAAAGAATTCACTGGAGGGTCCTCCTCGCTTTACTGCAATTTTCAGAGTTCTTTTCTCTCTCCCCTGGTACCATAAAGTAATTCTTGACTTCACTTATTATAATGCATTGCTTGCATAGGGATTGATTCCATATTTGTGACATTTTTCATGTTTTCTTTCCATCTCAACAGCAAACTCCATTGTTTTCATAGTGAAGAGATATAAATTACATAGGTTCTGTTCTCTCAGCTGTATCTGCTTCCAAGCCTTGTGTTTTCTGCAGAAGAGTGTCTATCGATGGCTGTGCAATACACTGACGAATAATTACTTGTTGGGACTCTGTAGTTTATATAAGGCAGAATCGTGGATAGACTGTATCCTAACTTGTTATCTAAGGCCATCAGTAGTTGGAGTGACATCGACACAGGAGACTCTTGAGCCTGCAACCTGATCCACAATTGCTCCATTTGACTACATCTCCGTGGGACTCGTATTGTACTTCATACTGTACATAACTTAACCTTTGCTAACTGAGTCAGAACATGACTCATCTCATTGAGTTCCTGTTCTGATATGTGACCTTATACAAAAGTTTCCTCCATCCTGTGCATGATGCTGTTCACTGATGTTATTTACTCTGCCATAGAGCCATTCATTCAGTAGTTTATAGATTCAGAGATTCCAAGGCCAGAAGGTACCATTGCAATCCTCTAGTCCAGGGGTCTCAAACACGCGGCCCACGGGGTTATTCTGCAGCCCGCGAGCCCCTCGCAGCCCCCCCGCCCTCCCCCAGTGTTTACCTAGAGCGGCTCTGGCCGGATGTGCACCGGGGGCAGGGCAGGCTCCCTGCCTGCCTGCCCTGCCCCCATGCCATTCCTGGAAGAGGCTGGGAAGGGGGGGCAGAGGGGCTGTGTGTTGCTGTTGCTTCAGGCACCGCCCCCAGCAGCTTCCATTGGCCGGGAACGGGAACCACGGCCAATGGGAGCTGCTGGGGGCGGTGCCTGAAGCAACAGCAACACACAGTCCCTCCGCCCCCCCCTTCCCCACGTTCCAGCCTCTTCCTGGAGCAGCGCGGGGGCAGGGCAGACAGGCAGGCAGGGAGCCTGCCCTGCCCCTGTACGCGCCGGGCCAGATCCTGACCCCGAACCCCTCCTGCACCCGAACCCCCTGCCCTGAGCCCCCTGCCGCACCCTGCACCCCGACCCCCTGCCCTGAACCCCCTGCCCCACCCC
>NW_020664447.1:3246396-3405949 GCF_002925995.2 Terrapene triunguis | reverse complement strand
TATTTCGGGGAAGGGATTGGAATGGGGGCAGGGAAGAGGTGGGAAGAGGCGGGGCCTCATGGAAGGGGTGAAGTGGGGGCAGGGCCGAGGGCGGTGGTGGGGAGGTGTCAGTAATGCGGCCCTCAGGCCAATGCACTAGTCTTCATGTGGCCCTCATGGTCATTTGAGTTTGAGACCCCTGCTCTAGTCTGACATCCTGTATCGCGCAGGCTGTAGAATTTCCCCCAAATTCCTGATGATTCCTGTTAATCTAGTTGGATGTCTGGGAACTGTAGTGGCTGCCATTCCAAAGGGAGTGTTTCTTATCACAATAATTACTTTGTTGCAATAAGTTGTAATATTTTCTTATGCCTGAGGCCAGAACTCCATTGTGATAGGTGCAGTACAGACACATCGTTAAGGGATAGTTCCTACCCAGAAAAGCTTAAATCTAAATAGAAAAGAGTGCTGTTATCCCCATTTTACAAACTTAAGTGATTAAATGACAAGGTAGTGACTTGCCTAAGGTCACCCAGGAACTCTGTGTCAGGAGGAATTGAACCCCATTTCTCTGAGTCTCAAGCCAGTGCTCTTAAGCAGAAGGCCAGCCTTCCACTCCTCACAGTCTTCTGCCACAAATCTATTATGAATGCCTTAATCCCCTTTTGTCTTAATTACCTTAATTCCCTCCTTCACAGTCCCTCTAAATCCCAAATCTTTATACTCCACTTCATCAAGAATGCGAGGCCCCTTTGTTCACCACTATCCTGAAATAGGAACAGAAATCTCCCACCCTTGTCATCTTATTGACTTCCTGATCCAGTTCAGTGGTTTTTGTAGCTTTGAGATCCTCTGTTGATTTGCCCCACCCCACTCCTTTCTCTCTCCAACCCCATCTCTTCCTATTCTCTATTCTGTTCCTTGTACAGTCTATTCCTTGTACATTCTGTTCCTGTACCAGCTGTCATGCTGTCTGCAGTGGTTCACAACCATGAGTGCAATCTCAGGGCAGACTGTCAAAAAGCAGGGCAGACACCCCAAACTGGTGGTACGTTCTGTAATTAGATTTCACCAACTCAGTAACAAATGTGAACTCCTGAAGCACTGTAACAGTCTTTCCATGGAGTCACAGACACTCCAGTCTATCTTGCTACCCGGGCAAGCTGGATTTAGTGATAAATGGTCACTTACACCAAAGAACACAAAATATTCAGGTTGCTCCCAATCCCAAGAGACCCGTCACTTACGACCAGATCAATTTGTATCTCAGATCTCACTCCAAAGACAACACTTATAGCCAATCCTATAGTGAACTAACTAAGGATTTATTAACTAGGAAAAAGAAATGAGGGAGTTATTTACAGGTTAAAGCAGGCAACATGTATGCACAAATGAGTTACAGTTTATAGTTCCAAAAGGTGACAGATGTATTAATCTGTCCACTGAATGGCTTTTAGGGCTAACCCAGGTTGACCCTGGGGAATCTTTTCTTTTCTTTCCTTGCTTTAGCCCTGTGAGAGTCCAAATAGCAAAGAGATGAGGAATTTTCATGTCAGCTATCTGTATTTCATTCTTCCAGAATTCAAATTGATGGGACAAGCTTCCTTGCATGTAGCACGTTTACAGGTGCAAGAGGGCCACTAGCCCAGTCTCTGTATTGTGATATTTCACAATGGCTAGGGTGACTATATTTCCCTATGCTTAATACAGGACACCTGGTAAAATTACTCCTATTCAAGTGAGTTCAACAGCAATCAATCAGAACTATGAAGTACAACATTCAAATTAACATCAAGTTGACTGAGACCCCCCTGTTAAAAAGAAATACTGCATAGTTGGATTATTTTTATTTACCTTCTTATCTTTAAGGCTTTAGGGTTCACACGGCGAGAGGTGACACACACACTCCCGTACACCTCTCTCACACGGGGGGGTGACCAATTGACACAACCCTCCCTGCCCTGCACTCTCTGCCCTCCATGCCTGGCTGGGGCCCCGGGACGATCCACCTCTCCTGGTACCTGGTGCTACATCATTCCGAGGCAACATGTGGGGGTGGGGGGGTCACATGCCCCCCCCCCCAGATTTGTCAGGGTTCACACCAGAATGTGGCCAGCAGCAGCCTTTTGGCCCTGTGTGGAAGGGAGCTGCTTCCAGCCACAGGGGAGAAGGGCTGGGGAAGGGATGACCTTACCTGTGTCTTTGCAGCGCTCATCTCTTCTCCCCCCCTCCCCTGTAGCTGGAAGCATCTTGTCACTTCCTGCCCGCACAGTGTCGAAAGGCAGCTAACACCTCCAGGCTGTTGCTGGCCACCAACATAACCCAGCCGCCTCCAGTACCTCTGGTTACAGCATGGGCAGGAAGGGGTTAAGCCCTAACGATGCATTGTGCACTGGGGCCCAGGGAACCTGACTGCAGGGAATAGGCCAGAGAGGTGGCTCATCAGGGGAGGGTGCCTAGGGGATGGAGCAGCCCCTGCTCCCTGGGGGCAGGACCCGGGAGGGGTGAAGAGGGTGCTAAGCCCCTGCCCAGGGGGTTGCTGTGGAGCCTGCAGGGTCAGGATGCGAACAGGCTGGAAATCATTTTCCCCCCTCGCCGCCACTCCAGAGTTTAGCTGAGGGGTGGAGAGGCTTCCCCGTGCCAGCGCTGTGCGGGGCCCCATTCTGCTGGCACATGCAGGGCTTGGCTCCTCCTAGCCAGTGCCCCAGACCAGAGGGTCATGGGCTTTCCCAAGGTGCCAGCCCAGCCAAAGGCAGTGGGAGAAGGAAGAAGTCTGCTGGCCAGGCTGCTGGTGAGCTGAGCACTCCGACCAGGGGCTGGCTCTCTGCACAGCACTGGGAGCAGGACATGCCCTGCTGGGCGAGATATGGAGGAGCTGTGGGAGTTGAAGGGGCAAAGCAGGGAGAAGACAGCGAGAGGGGGAGCACCTAAAGTGCCTATGGGCAGGCAGCAGAGGTCGCCGCCCATACACGCTGGCCTCCGCAGCTCGCAGCGCCCAGTCAGTGCTGGCTAGAAAAGGGACGGGGTGGCCCTGCTGGCTGATAGTCAGCACACCGCAGGGGCTGCACTGATGGACCAGCAGGGGGAGCAGCTGGCCCCGCACGCAGCCTTGCACACCCACCCCCATCGTCCCGCAGCCTTGCACACCCACCCCCATCAGCCACTGGACCCCACCCTCTCAGCGCTAGTGGGCGGGCGGCTGGTGAGCAGGGATCCTGCCAGCAGCCAGACCCGCCAGTACTGGTGGGAGTGGAAGACAGAAAAAACAATTTGCCTTTTTTTAAAGAAAAAGTTGGGACACCTGCAGGAGTGCTTAAATATGGGACTGTCCCTTTAAAAACAGGACATCTGGTCACCCTAATAATGGCCCATTTAGTTTTGATAATCCTCCTTGATGGGCAGGGGAACCATCTTCCTGCCTGAGTTCACAAGTTCAGAGGAGGCATTTTTACAGTTTTAAAGCAAAACTTACATATTACCTTATAGCATGGGATACATTATAAGTAAGATTAATGCATGCAGCAACTTGCAAGCATTTCATAGAGTCTAGAGTCTCAACTCTAAACACATCCGTACAAGTTTAACACCTGTCTTGAACAATACTAACACACAAGTGAGCTGGTCTGGTTTCCAGCTTTGTCAGTGCTCAGCTGACACCTACAGCCATGGTCTACCAGTCTCACACTACCTTCTTCCTTTTTCCCTCTGGTACTTCCTACACCACTACAAGAAAGAACCTCTCTGTGGGGTAATTGGGGTCCAGGCTGTTTTTTATCCCTTCAGATCCTATCTATTTCCCTACCCTATATGTTCTTCTGTCTAATTTAAAAAGAGAATCCCATTTCCTGCCCCTCCCCAAAAGTTAGCCATTATTTGTACCATTTTACCCTGCCCTATCATCTCCAGCCCTTAGTGACAAGCTGGTGTGCTATACAAAAATAAATTGTATGATTGTATTGTGTAATATACTACCAAATTAATCAGTTGTTCAAGTGATTCGTACCCCTGAGTGACACAGTTATATCGACCTAACCCCCATTGTTGATAGGTGGGCTTCTCCCATCCACATGGCTACCGCCTCTCGGGGAGGTGGAATACCTACGCCGATGGGAGAAGCTCTCCTGTCAGCATAGGTAGCATCTTCACTAAGTGCTACAGGGAGAGTTAGACTGCTTGGTGCCTCTGGGTAAAATGTTCTAAAGCACCTAAGTGATTTAGGAGCCTAGGTCCCATTGACTTTTAATGATACTTAGGCTCCCAAGTGTCTAAATTATTTCTGAAAATGGTATTTGGGCTCCTAAGCCATGTAGGTGCTTTTGAACATTTTACCCAACATCTCTTGGGTTCTGGATTTACACCTTTTATATAACTAGTTATTTTCAAGATCATTTTTTTAATCCCTAGCTGGAACAACTGACAAATGTATTGCATATCTCCCACGTTATTCTAGGGTTCAGTGGAACTTATTTGGACACACTAAAAAAAGCGTGTGTAATGATAATAAGTTTCTGCCATGGAAATCTTTGTTTTTGCCTTTGCGTATAGAAAACATTACCAGTGTGTTTACAACATTCCCTAGACTTCATACAAGGAACATGTAGCATAATTTCATTCCTTATCATAGGAAATACAATTGTAATGTTAATTATTTGCAAAGGCATTTTCAAAGATCTTAAAGGTAATCATATATATGGTTTTTCATCCTGAAGGATCCCAAAGTGCTTCACAAAGAGCAGGGTAGGACAGGAAATGCAGAGGATTACCATAGCTAACTAGAAATGCAGGAAGAATTGAGGTTCATGGAATGGTTTACCCAAGTTGGAGTTTGGCTAGGACACCGGGTTTGATGCCTTGTTCTTAAGGAAAGTGCCTGAGAATCTTTAATGACAGTGTTCAGTCAGGAGCTTCGTTTTAAATCTCAGTTTAAAGATAGCACCTAATGCCATGCTGCTAAGTACAGTTGAGTGAATAATTCATGGCAGATTATTGCCAGATTCACCCCATGAGCACAAGGAGGTGCCATCTGCATCTTCCTGCACCTCTGGGGGCAGCTATGCTAAAGGAGATAGACTCACCATTGCTTTCCCATAAGGATTCCATCAGGGGGAGAGGGGGTTGTGGACAGCTTTAAATTATGGCTCTAGCAACCCTATTAGCAGATGCTACCCAGGAGAGGTATTGAATCATTGACTTCACTTCACAGGGACTCTGGGAGAAGAACTAGTCTTGCAGACCAAACTGTTTTGAGGATCACGATCTCAGTTGGTAAGTTCCTAGGGACAGGGAATTTTTCTTATGTTTGTTTGTCTCTCGGGCACTATGCACACCGGTGGCACTGTGTAAATAATCATAAGCATCTGTCACAATGCATCTCAGTATATCATCGTCCAGAAACTGGGGAAAGTATCAGTTCTGAGTATCACTTCTAAGTGTTTCAAACCCCCAAATCCTTTTCAGAGATTCTCTAACTTAGCAGCAGTACTTGAATGCAGTTTAAAAAACAATGGTCCAATTTCCACACTCATTGTCACTGGTTTAAATGCAGAATAACTCCACGGACATCAATGGAGAAGCTGTTTTTGTTTTGTTTTTTCAATGCTGGTGGCGCTGACAGTAAAATTTGCCACAAGAACTTCTTAAACCCAATCAAGCCAAACTGAGCTGCAACCAATAGTTTTAGTTTAAACTTTGTAATGATTTAAACAGCTTTGGCTGGAATTTTCAAAGGGGCTCAAGGGAATTAAATTCCAACGGGAACTGGGTGCACAACTTCTTCAGACTCCTTTTGAAAACCTGAGCTTCTTATTCTCACGTTACCCAGAACATTACATGTGTTTTAATGTCACTGTACCTTTTTGTTGCTAAAAATCTGAAGTAAATACATTTCTGCAGTTGTCTTAATTAGAGAAATATTAGTTCAGTGGTTCATATTTGTGGAAGGTATTTGTACGTGTAACACACGGATATCTACAGAAGTTTGAATACTTTTTGAAAGAATAAGGGATCAGGTGAGTATCAAGACAGAACATTAGACTACATTGTAACAACTATGGAACATACAACAGGTGTGCTCTCCGCAGTGTTGAACTTTAAATGAGGAAAGAAATAAGAAGTTGTGGCAAAGGACGTGCTTTGACGTTTCAGTGACTCATTCTATGAATTGGTCAAGTAAAGGTGAATGGGATTTATTATAATATAGACTGATTTTCTGTCTGGATTGTCTCCAGTTAATGGTTTATTCAATATTATAGATGAGAAAAGGAGAGTGGGATTCCTTTAGCAGAGAGGGAGCGGGAGCAAAGGCCTAAAGTGTGTGGGTTTTTTTCAGGAGCACCTGTCAGTTTTTGTATTGAAGCTGAATGCTAACTAGGGGTTAGGGGGCTAGCAGGAAGAGAAAACAGCAAGAAAGAATCAAAGAGATATGTTTGATGGGTGCTTCTCAGGTATTAACATTGACAGAGTAAAAACTGATCCACAGCGTAACCCACTCCCTTCTGGCCCAGTCACTTCACTAGAAAAATAGTGTGTGTGATGTGACACTTTCAAATGTCGTCATGGATTGGAGATGAGACTTCCTATGAGATGTGGCTGGAGGTAAAAGACATAAGATTTTGTGGGCTAGATTATGACCCACTTCCCTGTGCATCATTATGCCCCTGTGAAACAGCTTGGCACAATTGCAGTTCTTGAGCTCTTTGGAAGTCAGGGACTGCTCCCTCAATTTGATGGGAGGACAATGCTGGACTCTTCTGAAGGTGTATGGTATTTGGGTCACTGCCCCATCTGCTAATGAGTTCTGGATGAATCCTGTCCCCCTGAATTGGAATCCCTCCCAGAGCTCCCAGCGAGGATGGTGCAGCCCTATAGTGTCCACATTCATTGTGCCTTAATAGATGACCGAGCCCTCCGGGTGAAATTCATGTCTGTGCAAATGGCCAGCACAAGACTAATGTGCCACTTAAATCTCATTTAAGATGTATTAGGAGAGCTTTAAACTAGGTCCTATGGGGCATGGTGACAAAAATCTGGCCAATGCGCATCTAGTCTCAAGTAATGAAGACAAGAGGAAGGGGCTAATTTCTGGAGAAGGGTATAGAAATCACAACTGCATTAAAAAGGTAAAAAGAAAAGTAACAGGGCAGTCTTCAAAGTATCGTCAATACCTGTATACAAATGCAAGGAGTATGGGAAACAAGCAGAATGAACCAGAAGTCATGGGATATGAAGAAAATTATGACTTAATTGGCAGCACAGAGACTTGGGGGACAACTCCCATGATTGGAGTACCAGCATTGAGGGATATAGCTTGTTCCAAAAGGATAGGTATGGGAAAAAAGGAGGTAGTGTTGTGCTGTGTGTCAAGGATGTATACACTTGCTCCGAGGTCCAAAGTGAAGTGTGCAACAGAACTACTGAGAGTCTCTGGGTGAGGATAAAAAGGGGAAAGGACAGTAGCAGTGTTATGGTGGGGGTCTATTAGAGACCACCAAATCAGGGAGAGGAAGTGGATGAGTCATTCTACAAGCAGGTAACAAGATTAGCTAACACACATGAGCTAGTATAAATGGGGGATTTTAACTTCCCTGATATCTGTTGGAAGACTATTGCAGCAAAACATAATATGTCCTGCAAATTCTTATCATGTGTAAGCAGAGTCAGGATGAGCTCTACCCTGACATCTGGTGGTGAATTATGGCGAGTGTGGAAAAGAACTCCAGGGGCGGATCTTGTTTGCATAGGCCCACCCACACGCATAGCATGAGCCCACAGCAACCGAAAGTGGTTACTTTGGCTGGTGTGGGAACCCCAGTTTCTCTGTTATTGGGGCAGGAAGAATAAAGTTTTGTTACCCTGATTCTGTGAATCAAGGCCAGTGGAACTGTTGTATGACAGAAGGACTGAGTGAATCCTTCACCATTACCTAAGTAGCATTTGCTTGTCAAGGGGCATGGGTTACAAAACCCAGTGAATGGAGAGAGGATGGGGACAGGTATTTGTACCTGATGGTATGGGCCCCCTCTGAGGGTTTGAAGCACCAATTGCACCGCCTCCTCTCTCCACTGTTGAATGTCAGAGCTAACTTTGATTCCCTTAGGAGTCTAGTTACAGGCTGCTGAGCTGAATTTACTTTGGGCCAATGGTGCACCAGCACTGGGGCTCCCCTACTTGAGCTGAAATCACTAAGAGCTGATGTTATTAAGAGCTGAGATCACGGAGTGCTGTGTTAACTAGTGGGGGAGCCTGAAGCTATATTGCTCAGCAGCTGGCGGAGCAATTTGTGGGGACGACTGGAGGAGCAGTGAGCGGCGTGGAGCCTTGCGGGGCCGGTTGGAGTGGCCCAAGGAATGGCGAGCGGAGCTGTTTGCGGGGACGGCTGGAACGGCTCACAGGTCGGTGAGCGGAGCGGAGCGGAGCAGCTTGTAGAGCGGGGCAGTTCGTGGGCTGGCAGGAAAGTGGACTGGCTCGTGGTAAAGGCTGCGGCGGAACCCCCACGGAGAAACAGACGGCTGGCCAGCCTTGGATCACGTAAAGTGCCCCTTAACACCCTGCGTGCCCCCCCCTTTTTTACTCTGGGGCTGCACTGACCAGGGACAGAGACTTTGGGGGTTGTTGGACTTTTGGGACTTTGGGGGTTGCTGGACCCAAGAGACTTTGGGGGTGTTGGACTTTGGGGACTCTGGGTGATTTTTGGGTTGCTGGATTCAAGAACCAAAGGGAAAGGACACAGCCCCATTTGCTGGGGTGGGTTTTGCTCATGGTTTGTGTTATGAATCCTGTTTGTGGTGTTTTTCCAATTTTATGCTGATGTCGTTTACCTCATGTTATTAAACATTTTCTGCTACACTCAGACTCCGTGCTTGCGAGAGGGGAAGTATTGCCTCTTAGAGGTACCCAGGGGGGTGGTATGTAATTGTCCCAGGTCACTGGGTGGGGGCTCGAGCCGGTTTTGCATTGCGTTATTGAAACGGAACCCCTAGATACAGAACCCGGCCCTTGTTGCTGCCAACTTAGATGGGCAGAAGGGTTACACATGTATAGGGGACAGTTTTCTGATTTAGAAAGTTGAGAAAACAGCCAGGGGGTTGTCCATTTTGGATCCGGTTTTGACCAACAGGAATTAATTAGTTGCAAACGTGAAGGTGATCGGGAACTTGGGAGGAAATGATCATGATCTAATAGAATTCAAGATCCTATGGAAAGGAGGACATGAAAACAGCAAAACAAGGACACTACACTTCAGAAAGGTGGATTTCAACCTACTCAGAGAAATAGTAGGCAAGGTCCAATGGAGAGACCAATTAGGAAGAAAAGCAGAAGCATTGCTGAGAAGAATCTGATAGTTGTGATGGATCACAATCTCAACATGAGATAGCAATGCAATGCTGTTGCAAAAAAAGCAAATGTAGTTTTAGGTTGCATTAACAGAGGCAGAGCATGCAAAGTCATGGAAGGTGATAATATCGCTCTACTCAGTGCTGGTTAGGCCTCAGCTGGAGTACTGTGTCCAATTTTGGTCACCAATATATAGAAAGGATGTAGAGAAACTGGAAAGGCTCCGTAGGTGAGTGACAAAGATGATCAATGGGATGCAAACCATATGAGCAAAGGTTGAACGGACTAGGTATGTTTAGTTTGGAAAAGAGGATATTAAAGGGGGATATGATAGCAGTCTTCAGATACTTGAAAGGCTACCATAAAAAAGATGGAAAGGTTGTTCTCTTTTGCCGCAGAGGCAGGACAGGAGGCAATAGGTTCAAACTACAGCATAGGAGATTTAGATTAAATCTCAGGAAAAACTTCCTAACTGTAAGAACAGTAGGACAATGGAACGGACTGCCTAGGGAGGTTGTGGAAGCTCCTTCACTGGAGGTTTTCAAAAGGAGGCTGGATCTTCTTGGAGTGATTTTAGACACGACAAATTCTCCATCTTGGCAGGGGGTTAGACTACATCAGTGGTTCTCAACATTTCCAGACTACTGTACCACTTTCAGGAACCTGATTTGTCTTGCGTGCCCCAAGTTTCACCTCACTTAAAAAATTGGGCTTCGGCTTCAGCCACGCATGACAGGGATCAGGCTTCAGTTTTCTGTTCTGGATTCCAGCAAGTCTAACACTGGCCCTGGCAACCCCATTAAAACAAACTCACCCACAGTTTGAGAACCATTGAGACAAGTCTTTGTCTGTATGAAATTTTAGTTTGTACTGACTTAACAAGTGCCTTTTTTGTAGTCTGTTGTAAAACTAGGTAAATATATAGATGAGTTGGTGTACCCCAGGAAGACCTCTGCATACCCCCAGGCATACATGTACCCCTGGTTGAGAACCACTGGACTAGATGACCCTTGTGGTCCTTTCTAACCCAATGATTCTATTTTATGGAGTTAAATGATGCATCAACTTTGCTCTGGACCTCTGGTTGGGGCGGTTAGGAAGGGAATTTCACTTTTGTGAAATGGCCTGATTCTCATTCCATTAAAGTCAGTGGCAGCACGATTTGGGCCCTATACACCAAATGTTGGTGCATAAGACATACCCTGCTAGGAGGACGTGTGTGGTGCCCACCTTCTACTTAGCTTATGAATAAATCCAGGACTTTTACACCTGGATTCTTTGCTCCTTTCCTTTCATTTGCCCAAGACATGTTCCTAATAAATAAAAAAAATTAAAAAAAGGGGGGGGGGGAGCAAGAGGGTATGCTCTTTGGGCTTGACCTAACTCCCAATGGAGTGAATTGGAGTTTTTCCATTGACTTCAATAGGAGTTGGATCCAGAGCCTGTGTCAGGACTTGCTTTTACATTCGGCTCAGGTTGAGAGGGGGGAACCTTGAGTAGTGCAAGTCCTCTGTGAAATTAGGTGAGACTACATTGAAAAAGGCAATTTTTTGATTAAAAGAAAAAAAATCTGATAAAAGCATGTGTTTGTTTTTGGAGAACAGCACAAAGACATGTATCGTTTTTATCTGTCAACAGCCATCACCTTGTCAGAGTTTGGCTGTTGTTGATTTATTACAACCTATGTGAATGTATAATTGGTAGGCTGGTCTTCAGATCTGCAAAAGAGAGGCACAAATTTGGAAACCAGATGTCCCACGGCAATGCAGTACGGGAGAGAGATAATCACCACATAGCCGAGGAGCCCTTCAAGTCCTCATTACTCTTACATCCTCTTTACCCTTAAGATTTATCAGGGTTTGTAATGAAAGCATCTAAAAGGAAAGCTTCTTATTAAGTTGACTAAAAATACCCCCTCCCACCTCACAAAATAAACCTGTTATCATAACCTGTCTTGTGAGAGTCCCAGCAATTTTGTTTGAAATGAGGAAGGAAAGTCCATCTTGATGAATGCTTGTTTAGGCTGGAGTGTAGATACGGCATTGCTGTCCCAACTCAGGATGACCTTGCTGTGGAGAAGAGGCTTCAGAACTGGAATTTTCCTGGCAAAATATTGTAAGTAAATAAATAAGAACCAAATGTTACTGTTGAGCTTAGAACTTATTCCTATGACTAGTCCAGTGGAAGCCCACACTTGTATTGAAGTTAGTGGGGCTATTTACAGGAAGTGTGTTTGCAGGACTGAGCCCTATGGTTATATTCCCAAGAGAGCTATGTCTGACGCACACGAGGAAAGAAAATGAGGCCTGGGAGCCAAGATCTACGGGATTCTCATCCCAGCTCTACTGCTAACTCCCTTTGTGACCATTTCTGTTTTAATTTCCCAGTCTGTAAAATGGCATTACTGTACTTATCTAGTAGATCATGAGGATTGATTGGTTGGTGATTGTAAAGAGCTCTGAAGATGAAAAGCTAAGGAGTAGGTGCTAAAGAGAGATGACCTTGAGCTACAGAATTCAGATCCAGATCTGACCACCTTCAGGAGTTAGATATTCAGCTACGGTATACCCATTATTGAGAGAGGCCAAAAGCTGTGAAGAACTTACCTGGCTCCAGACTTCTTTTCCAGTCAGGGTGGGGATAGCATCTGACCCAGTGCTCCCATTCAGTCCCAGATATAGTGCTAAACAATAGAATTTACTATTGATTTTTCATTGGTGGCCTAAATAGCCTATTATGAAGTCCTAAGAGAGCAGCCAACTCCTATCAAAGGTGAAGCTGATAGGGGGCTTCCCCTTCTCTCTTGTGTATAATGACTGGGCTGGTAGAGAGGTAAATCACTGAAACTCCTTCTTGGAGGCCACAAAGGACCTTATTTAAACAAAAATGGGAGATTTTGTTTTGGGAAGAGGGGAGAGAGAGAGAGAGAGAGACAGAGATGTAAAGCCAGCCTGTACATTATCATTTGTCTTCCCTTTCTAATTCAGTTCTAATCTGGTGAGAGGAGAAAGCTATATGTCATTTAATGAGTTTTATTGGGCTCGTGGACCAGGTGATATACATCCTCTGTTTGCCTCGGCCAGCTAAATGTACATCTTTCTAATGTGATTAGGCCTTCATACAGGGCAGAGAACAATTTATTATTCTGCCCGAGAGCGCCAAGTTTTTCTTTAAAATATTGTTACTCCTGGAGTTGGCAATTACTTTAAAATAAATTTACCAAAGACAAAATTGTGCCTCTTGGGTCAGTAAATGACTTCCCTGTTTTTCTTGAAGAGACAAGGTGTTTATTAAGGACCTCCTTAGTTTATTGTGTAGGTTTTTTCACTTTGAATAATTGTCCAATTAAATATAATTTGGAAGTCCATGCTAACCCAGTGCTTGCATTGTACAAGTAAGAATATCTCTGAAAGATGTGCATTAATAAATCCCACCGAGCCCTCTCTCCTTTAAAAAATGGCTTCTTTTGTTTAATTTTTGATTTTTTTTTAACAGGACTGTAAGCCTTACATTTGGAAATGCTGCTATTTTCACACAAATAATTTATACAGTTCATTCTTTTAGATTCCATAGAAAACAGTTTTATAATTTATTATAAGTTAGCTTAATTTTTGTATTTTTAAGCAATTGTTTAGGTATGGAACATATTTTACAGTCTAAAACTTTACAGTCTATTCCTTTTTTTGTCTAGGGATTTCTTTTTCTACTTTACAATAGGAAAAATAATAGGAGAGTTAAGTGGATTTAGAACTATAGGTTCCTAATACTAGAAAAAAGCTTTTTAAAAAAAAACAAAAAAAAACAACTCACAGCTTTTGTCAAGCACACTCTCCCCTCCCTTCCCCCCCCCCCCCAAAGAGAAAGTGTTTGATAGCCCATCTTTCCACTCTGGACTGAAATGTTTATAGTCCAGAAAGCCAACAAGTTTTGTCATCAAAATGATAATAGAAAACAATGGTAAGTACAACAATTAGGTAGAGGTCTAGAAAAGCAAATTGGAACACGCCAAGAGTTAGAGATGAGAGGAAGCAAGGGTTCAGAATGAAGTTTTTGGCTCACTTGAGCTATTTTATCTATATAGACAGAGACATGCATAGTTTAGTGGTCTGAACACAAGACTAGGTGACGGGAACTCCTGTTTTGGCTCTGACACTGACTTGCTCTGTAGTCTTGGGCAAATTACTTAGGATGAAATTCAGCCCTATACAGCAGGCCTGTCCAATCCCCTTGTAGCACTTAAACCCTCTAAATAAGAATTAAGTAGACAATAGGCCTTGTGCTGGAGCTAAGTGAGGGCCAATTTTCCCCCTGCAGTAACCTGCATGGAACTTGGAGAAAGGAGCACAGATTGCAGGAGAAAGAGTTTGGAGGAGGCACCAGGAAGTTAGTTTGTTTGCATATGCGTGGAGACTTAGCTGCAGTTGCAGCATCTCTGTAAAGAACTCTCTTAATAGTGAGTTTAGTCTTAAAAATGTGGTGTCATCACATGTTATTACCCAACATGCGGTACATGAGACTCCTCCGGCAGCTAAATTTTCAAAAGCTCTTGTGAGTATGCAAATACATATCTGTGGTGTTAGTTGGGTAGGCTACTCTGAGCTGCAGATGCCCCAAGAAGAGAGACAGCAAGAGTGAGTGTATGTTGATGGGGAAAGGCAGTACATCTGGCTGGTGCACACAAGCTCCTTTGCCAAATCCCAGTGATGAGAGTGCAGCTACAATGGGTCTTCAGTCTTTGAAAAGAGGCACCAGCCATTTCTCCCCAGAGAATTGTAGGCTGCAAGCTCCACATAGTGTGTAGGCAATATGCTTTGTATAGTTGGATCTTAATCTCTCTGACTCAGCTTCCCCATGTGTACGCTACCTCCTTTTTACCCTGGTTGTCTTCACTTGATAACCTCCTGATAATTTCTCTAATACTCAAGGGCCATGTCTACACTGCTGGCTAAATCAACACTGCTGTGATTGAGGCAGTGGTGCCGATAGTGAGTCTGGTGCCGATATGCTAAGTCGATGGGAGAGCGCCCTCCCGTCAATGTCTGTACTCCACCTCCTGGAGAGGTGGAAGCTATGTCAACAGGAGAGCGTCTCCCATCAACACAGCGAGCGCGGTGTAGACACTGCTGTAAGTTGACCTAAGTTACGTCAACTTCAGTTACGTAATTTCCGTAATTGAAGTAGTGTAACTTTGGTCGATTTACAGAGTTAGTGTAGACCAGCCCTAGGGAGTGGAAAAACTTCTTCATGCTTCCTTGTCTACAAAGCCACAGGACATCTAATTCGTAGAGAGTCCAATGATACAAGCTGCTCCTGGAGAATGTCAATCCAAACACTGTATACCAATGCAGAGGGGCAAAACAAGGCATGAGCATCCAAACCAAAACAAGGAGACCAATAATTCATGCTGCCCCTGTTCAATACTGTTCAATCAGTGGGCCTATTGGTACAAATCATTGTAGCAATCTTCACACCAGCACTTAGTTCCAGATGAGATGAGGACAGTTGCCTAACCTCATCGAGAAATGACTGGGATATAAGAGAAATAGAGGAGGCCTTCTGTGATCCAATTGGTATATATCAGTATATCTCCCCTCAGGATAGACCCCTGACAGATTAAAAGAATTTGATTATGTCATAGAATTGAGTGGGCTGGGGTAGCAGATGAGGGGGAAGGGAAGAGGCAGAAGGTTTGGAATAAAGTTAAATCTTTACCTTAATTCCATTATGCAATTTTCCTCCCATTCACTCTACACAGGCCTCATATTGCCATGACTGTTCTCTGAGAGGACCTGAACTTCATTGCAGAGCTCCATTTTTAGCACCACTCCTGACAATCTATCAGGCCTTGCCTTTGGATTTAGAGGGCAGCGAGTCAGAGATTACTATTGTCAGGATAATCGAGCACCAGGGCATGAATTTGGCAGGGGACAAGAGAGAAAGGGGTGGATTTTGAGAAGCATTACAGAGGGGAAACCAACATGTTTTGGGGAGAGAGCCTAGATTTGAAGAGAAAAGAGAAGGAAGCAAAACACAACCTGAAAGTCAAATTTGAGTGAGAAAAAAGATGGTGAGCATAGAGAAAGGAGAGGCCGGTACCTGTGCTCCCTTCCCTCCTCTCCACTTGTTCACCTACACAGAATCAACAACAATCCACGCCTATTTTTGGAATGATATTTCAGTTGCACTCCCTACATTTGCCTTAGAGGTGGCTGGGAAACTGAATTTTAATTTGGTGAAAATTGTTGAGGTTTTGGAAATATTTTTCCATCCTGAGTCTGGTTGAAAACGCCAAAACCTCAACGGTTTTTGTGGAACTGAAATCCTGCAACGTTTAGCTTCAGAAACACTGAAATTTTGTGTTTCTGAAATGAAGTATGCTCCCCAGGATCTCTGGCTTCTCGTGGGGTGCAGCGAAGCTGGGTACCTGTTTCTGCAAAACAGTTAGACTTTAACAAATTGGCAAAATCCAATGAAAAATGGGTCAGGTCAGTTGCCAAGATGATATTTTTCTTCTTGCATGCCAGTCTGACTGAAGAAGTGCTAGAGTGAACCCTAATAAGTAGGGAATGTACACAGATTACAGTCGTGTTTGTTGCTACGCCATCATATTTCATTTTGAATCCATTTATTAAAAGTACTGAGTTAGCGTTCAAATTATTACAAGTTAGATGAGTTTATAATTATAGTTTTAAATGCAAGGCAAAAACATCTGACTAGGTGCTATGTAGAAGACCACACCACATTGACTTGGAGCTGGATTAGGTCCTGCATGAGGGGGAACATAAAAAATTACCAGCTTTATTAAAGCGCAAGAGGCAGCATCCTGAATATGTGTCTGGCAGTAAAAGAGGTAGGGGCAGCTGCCACAGGGAGAAAGTGAGTAACAGCTAAAAGGATGATAAGTGTAAAAGGTCAAGAGGCAAAGACCAAGCCATATGGAGAATTGTGCCTGATGCAGCAGTAGAGGAAGAGGGGGTTGAAACAGAAATGACAGCTGATGCTGAGACAGATGCCAAAGGGCAGCAGCGATAGCATCTCTGTTCATTGTGCACCTAGACCACCTATTAAGGAGCAGAACTTGAGGTTTATCATTGAGACTGAATTCTAATTCCATGACCATTAGCATTACTTAACCTTCTGGGACTCATCTGTGTTAGCTTGTGCCTTGAGCAGCATTTTTGCTTTCCTGCTGATCAGAATAAGAAGACTGTACATTGAAAATGGGTGGATCACACGGTTTCCTAGGCAACTAGTATGACTGAAAGTGGATGTTTATTAACTGTTTAATTTTCAATCCAGTTCCTGTTTGGTTTCTTAATTTATGGCTGTTATAAAATAATGGGGTGGAAGGTTTGGTTTTGTGCGCATTAAGTCCCCGATTCATTAAAGCAGTGAAGCATATGGATAAAGTTAAGCACATATTTAAGTCCCATTGATATAAATGATATTTAAGTGAGTGCTGAAGCTTTAGCATGTGTTTAAGTGCTTTGTTGAATCAGGGTCTAAGCACCTTGGAGCTTCTAGAAGACTTACTGCTATCATACTGCTTTATTTGTTTTCTTGTTGCAATTTGGATGCACAGAGGGTCCCAGGTTTTGTTGATTTTTATGTATTGTTTTATCCCAGAGGTGATATGATTGATTCTGTTTACTTAAAGAAAGAGATCGAACACTTTAGTGCCAACCAACACCATAATCTTTAAAACACACTGATAATTGTTCTTGCTGTTGGGAGGATTAGAGTAGGGAAACGGGGTGCATCCCTCCTTTGGACACCTGTCCATGGGCATAATCTCTGGATTGTAAGGGCAAAGCAACTGAGGATCATTGATGATAAACACGGTGATTCTGAGAGAACTGCCATTCATTGTGACAGCGAAAGTAATTGGTTACTGTATTTTAAGAAAAGGAACATTGATTGGATATCACTGATGAGATATGGTAGACTATCTGTTAATAAGGCTTGTTAAAATGGTGTTGGAAGTGAAGTGGAGCGATATTGTTGTCTGGTAAATATGGCACTGGACTGGTATTCAGGACACTTGGGTTCTCCTCCTGGTTCTGCTGCTGACCATGGTAAGATGGTCTCTGTTCCTCTTCCTTTTCCCCTTACCCTTTGTCTGTTTTGCCTCATTAGATTGTAAGCTCTTTGGATGGGGACCATCTCTTATTTGTCATCTGTATTTTGTCTCAGTTTTGATTGCCCTCTAAACTATAGTAATACAATACAAAAAATAATAAATGGCACAATAGTATTGTACCTGCAAATAGGCTATAGATCATTTGGAACCTCGCTCTGTTTTTGAGGCCTCTCGATACTGTACATTTAACTACTGTATGTTTGGGTCAGTTTGTTTACAATATCTGCTGGGCACATTTTTGTTCCGAATTTGTGGCACATTCCCTTCCTAACCATAGCAATTATCTTACGAGTCCCTCCTACAAACTCCCCTCTTTGCGGTCCCTGTTCGCTAGCTCCCCTTGGTTGCTTAGCCTCTGGCTTTTAAGGCCTTCTTTCCTAGGTCAGACCTACCCCCTCATTCAGCAGGGAGATCTCCTTCTCTCCCTCTGTGTGGTGTTTGTTCAGTGCATTTGCATTTTTGTACTTGGTGCTAGAGAATGATGGAGCCCTAGATCCCGCCTCTGTGTTCTATGATTCACCTTCATCATAAATATTTCACATCCACCTCATCCATTTAATGATGTTATTGGCAGGAGGAACATCTGGATTCTTCCACCAGGTACCATGGCTTGATCTTATAAATTGTTTATATCTCTTCCACTCTATTTACTAAAAATTAAATAGGGAAAAATGTGCCCAAATTCTTGTGAACAGCAAAACCTGAAATGAATTAATCATAGGTATTGATATAGAGCTCATTACTGAGTGCCTCATAATGTTTAATGTATTTATCCTCATAACTCCCCAGTGAGGTAGGGAAATGCTCTTATCCCTCCTTCACAGAAGGGGAACTAAACACAGAGGGGCTAAATGATTTGCCAAGGTCACACAGGAAGTCTGTGGCGGAGTAGAGGCTTGAACCCAGGTCTCCAAAATCCTCGACTAGTGCCCTAACCACTGGGCCATTCCTCCTGTCAAAATGAGTCATTTCATTCATCTTCTGACTGAGTTTCTTAATTTTGGGAACATCTATAGGTTTGACATCTGAGTGGAGTTCTTATTTCCTCAACCTGTGGCACTTTCCAGTGCTCTTTATCATTCCTAACTGTTCTCATCTCCAGATATTGGTCTTCAAGTGTTGCCTCAGCCCTCCATAAGGCATCCCTTGTCTACCTAAATGCTCTGCTCCTGTCCTTAGTATCTATTTCTTATTCTTTTTTCAAATGCTGTAGCTCCTAAAAATAGAGTGGGTGCCATTCAAATGTTTACATGGGCCATTTGCAGCATTTAAAATTTGTAGCATTTCTGTGAACAGTCCAATCAGTAAACTTACTCTCTAGAATATTCACAGAAAGGATGAATACAGGGTCTATACACCACTTAGGTCCCTTCTAAGTCTTGTCTACACTTACATTTTATAGCGCTCTAACTTGCTGGCTCAGGGGTGTGGAAAATCACCCCCTTGAACGCAGCAAGTATGAGCGCTTTAAAGCACTAGTGTAGACAAGCTCAGAGCACTGGGAGCCACGCTCCCAGCACTCAGAGTTAATCCCCTCATGGAGGTGGTTACCAGGAGTGCTGGGAGAGCTCTCGCACTTCAAAGCGCTGCTGCGGGAGCGTTCCTGTGGCAGCGCTTTCAAGTTTCCAGTGTAGACATACCCTTATTTTGGATACTTCAGTGGTGCCCAGGTCTTGCGCTGGCCTACTGCACCAGGCTGAATTTCACCCAAAAAGATTAAAAAATGAGTGTGTATACACCCAGAGTCAATTCAGTATCTTACTTGGGTGAATATTTGTAGAAACTCTTCTGAGGTATTCACCTAGCTCTAGCCATTGCTGTCAGTATGACTTTATGTAATGAGATGAATATGTAGCAAGATGGCATAGAAAAACCTGTATAGCAAGAATATTAAAGTTCCTAGTGCATCTTCTGTGATCACATCATTGTATGTTCTTCATATACGAGTCTAAAGTAACAAGAAGTTTAGTTACAAAATGCCTCATTAAAGAGCATCAAAGGTCCCATGGAGTTAACACTAGCTCTCTGAAACTTTGTGAAGTCCATCTGAAAGAGACTTTGTCTCTTCCCTTGATGTTAACACACTTTGGTGTTAATTTTATGTGGAACTGACTGTGTATTGCTGGACTGAAAGCTTTTGCATGCCACACTGAGAGCTATTGGAGAAATGCATTTCATTGCCATCGTGATGAGCAACTTCATGGATGCTGATGAGTTAGAAAGCCGCGGTTTTATTAAATGGGCATTGCCTTGCTAGTGCACTGTGCTGATGGCTGTGTGTGAAAGGATTTGAACTGCACCTAAGTCCTTTAAATCTGGCTCTTACAGTAGTCCTTCTCGTTAAATGAATTACTGAATTTTGAAATTAGTCCTTGCATATCATGTCTTTAATGTACAAGCCACTGTGCACTGTACTCTTAATACAATCCTTTTTAGAACAGATTGCCACTGAATATGTCTGTATACGGTCCGTCTAGTTCATCCACAGATATCCCACCGGATTTCACTTGTGTCTTTTCTCACTCTTTTGGGAGCAGAGCTAGGGGTACTACACATTCTTGCCACCTTTTTACACTTCACTGAAGTCATTCACCTGATTTTAAAAAAACCTACATAACTAAATCCCTTTTTCATGTACAGTAAGTGGTTTGGTGTAAGGCACAAAAATCTTTCTACTTTTACACTTCCTTTCATTTCATACAATTTTCCTTAGAAAAAAGTCCGTACATTATATAAAAAAATACAAAGCGTAGTCAAGTTGGGGGGAGGGGGGAGTTAAAACTTGCTTTTTTTTCTCAAGCTTCAGACAATGCTTTCTGTTGTTCTGATTTCCTCTTTCTGATCAGTCTCTGTTTACACATTCACTAATCGTTAACCATGTATGTTTATCAGGGTTAGTAGCCCTCATGGGCCTATCTGATCCTACTTCTTTTAAACAAAAACACTTTGAGCAATTGATCCCATAGTCAAAATGGTATTCATCAAAAATTTAAGAAAGAGTGCTCAGTGTTGAAAAAAAAATTTTTTTGAAGGAGCTGAAAAGAAAAAGGACTTGGAATTACAAGCAGTTAGACTTGGGTTTTTGCGTAATGACTCTTGGTATCCTACTGTGAGAAGACTTTCCCCAGCTTCTCGTCTGCATTCTTCCTCGTTCCCTGCGGGAGAATGAGTTGGATTTGTCTGCCATATTCACAGCAATCGAGGTGATCCAGGTTGAAAGAAAATCAATAAGATGTGTCCATTTATGCCTCACAAAGGAAGAAAGGTCTAAAGAACAGACATGGGACGTGATTCAAGCACTAGAGACTTAATAAGACTTCTACTTGTGTTTGAAGGGGATGGTAATTTATATTTTACTTTGAACTTTTTTTATGCTTCATAACTATCGGGATTCAGGCTGACATGGGAAGCAAGGAAAAGAAGGTTTGATGCTGTCTTAGAAGACCTAACCCATTTGGGAAGGCCAGGCTCAAAAGTTCAAAAAATTTTGTTTTAGAAAAGATTAAAGAGACATCACATCGTCATACTGATTTATCGCTATTGATAAAACTGGTTTAAAGTATTTTGGATCGGGATACAATATAAAAAGTCTTTCTTCAAGAACAGCTGCAAGTTTCTCATTATTGGATGTCTTTTCTGTCTGTTTGATATCATTTTGCTTAGAAATAGAGGAGCCGCTGTAATAGCTACTATGGTGCCACTTGAGGCTCAGGCCAGCTCTCCAAAAAACTGATTGTCATTCTGTTTCCTGCCTGTCACCTTGGCTCTCAGGGTCTCTCACTCTGAGGGGGTGTACCGTGTAATCCCTTAGCAGAAATGTCTTCTCTTTTTCAGGGAAGGGTTCTTGTTTTTATATAGAGAATATAAAACAAGTAAATCTAATGGTATCCTTTTACAATTTAGATGCAGGGATCCTCTTATGCAACATGAATTAGGGGTCAAGGAGGGGCGGGGGGAGGAAAACCTTTTAAAAGCACATCAAGACAGGAATATAAACTGTGGGCTTGGCTTTTTGTCACTGAAAACTTTATCTTCTAAAATACAAACAAAAATCAAAACTTCTTATCAAAAATCCAGGGAGCTAATGGTCTACAAGTCTATTTAAGCAGCCCATGAAATTAAAGCTCCCTGATCAATTTACTTTTTATGCCTTGGCTAGGGTGGTGGTAGGGTTCTCTCTTTCTCCCTCTCCTCTCTCTCCCCCCTCCCAAATATTTTGATTGTTATTCACATGGAAATCAGGGCTAATGCTGAAAAGACCTCAGAATAAAGGTCTAAAATTGGGCACACCATGTCCCAAAGAAGGAATCTATATTCAGAAACCTATAAATGTAACTTGTTCTCATTAAACAGCCCTTCAAGAAAGTCTCAATTATAGGAAGTAATTCAAAGAATAAAAGAGAATAAAAGGGGTAAGGAGGTGAGAGTGAGATTTAGAACCCAAATTGGGGACATGGAGAGGTTTGCTATTATTAAAAGTAATATTTGCTCCAACTTTTCCTTCCATTGAATCTTTGGCGGATTTTTGCAGTTTCATCGAACTTTGAGACTTTCCAGAATAAATTGCAAAGTGGATTTGAGAAGAGTTTAGACTATTAATAGAATCTCTTTAGGGCTTAATTGGTATCAACCAAGATTTTCGTGAACACAGCCAAGTGTGCCCATTGTATCTTTAAATGAGCACACTAGCATTTAACAGAGATTGACTTACACGCTCGTCCTTCACTGTCAAGAACTGTACTTGAGGGGGGTGAGATCAGAATATCAAAGCAGCCCATGTAGCAGGCAGCCTAAAAAGTTTCCATCTTCTGTGTTTTGCTTCTGAATGCAGTGTTATTGCAGAGCATCTCTTCTTAAAATAATTATGAAATAAAAGGGAGAACTGATGAAGCCATTGTGCTATGGTGTGTAAAACAATGCAAGTAAGACTGTATGCGGTCTAGAAAGGAAATGCAAAAATTATAACCCCAGCAAATTGAAAAGGGATTGGAGGGGGGAGCTGAGCTGTTTGCCACACAGAAGTGAGCTTCTGCAGTTTATAGACGGGTGCTATTGCTTTAGAGGATATCAGGGCTGTTTTAGTAGCTCATTTACATAACAAAGGAACCACAAAATCAGCTTTGCATAGAGTGTGACAAGGCGATGGACTGCGGAGGTCCACAATTGACTCCTGCGGAATATCAGAGGCTATGATATCCATGTTAGGGGCTATGCTCCTCACTAGTCCTGTACCCACCTACAACTAGTAATTCCAGAAGCAACAGGTATAATAGAGATATTCCATGGCCATTTAGGGCCAGATTCATTAGTGCTCTCCAGCTAGTTTGTGCCTCTTCAGAATGCCCAGGAACCACGAACAGCCATTTTGCTTCACCAGGAAGAGAAGCCAGGTCTCCAGACGTCCTCTCCTGTGCCATCCTTCATTTCTCTCTGTTTCCCTCTGGGTGAAGTTCCTCATACTGAAAGCCATAGTAACACTGATTGGGGCAATTAGGACACTTCTCTCCAGGGACTGGTCATGGGGCTACAATACAGCCCTTTTAGAGCCTGTACTTATGCTTAGGCGTCACTGAGAGTATATGAGATGGAGTTTTGGGACACTGAATCCTGTGGCCTATCACAAGGCCACCCTGCACAGCTGTGCCCTCCCTTCCCCCAAATATCCCTCCACCTTGATCTTAGTAGTTCTTCTGTGGGACATAAGGGTTACAGAACCTGTCATGTACTGAATAAGGCATCAAGCAAACTGGTCTTCCAAATGCAGTATCTTTATTCATCCCCCCAAATCAAACCGCTGCAGGCTAACTACAAACATAATATGAAGTCCCCCACATGTTGGACATGTATCGAAGCTGTGTATGTTCCCCTGAGAGATGCCAGATTCTCTACTCTGGGTCAGAATAGTGGACGTCCAATGCACAATATATCCACTTTATAGTCATTTGTAGGGCCTAGAAGTCTTTGGGATAAAATCCAGGAATTATTTTACTAACAGTGGAAAGTTCACTGTTTCTTCAGTTTTCGTTAGTGGTGCTGGTAGGGAATTACTAATAGAAAACAAACATCTGTTATAGCCATCACCAAGGGCCAGACTGAGGCTGTGCTTACGTTGCCATGCAGTAGTTGGAGATGGAATAAGTAGCCTATTCCCTTCTGTGTACAGCACATGTAAGGACTGGCCAGAATTGCAGCCCCTGCTCTCGGGGAAGCACAGGGGTAGCAAGGCACCCAAGGTTGCAGCCTCAGGGGTGACACAGCCCCCTCTGGCCTGGATTGTGCCTTGGTATGTCACAGCATCTCTAATTGTCGCAAAGCTTTTTGGGGCAGAGACCATCATTTTGTTCTATGTTTGTATAGTGCCTAGCACAATGGGGTCCTGGTTCGTGACTTGGGCTTCCAGGCACGATTGCAAGACACACAATAAATAATAACCTATAATAAAACAAGTGGGCAGCTCGGGGAGGGTGAATGCTGTTCTTAGGGCTCTGGCATCAATTGTTACTAAAGGCATCAATCTAGCCCCAGGGGAGAAAAGCCCAGTATGTCTGTATAGTATTCTCCCAAGAGGGCCACTGTATTTCAGTGTATGGGTGATGGTCCTAAGCTACTTAATTTACTTCGGAGAGGGGGGGAGAATGAGGGTTTTTTTCTGGTGACGTGATTCTGCCCAACAGAGGTAAAAACTTTACTGAATAACGACGAAAGGAAGAGATAAGCAAGTCAGTTTGGTTCTCCTTTGCAGAAGAACTGTAAGAATTATTCTTTTTTATTTAAAAAAATCCTCATTGGAATGGTAATTTTGATTTTGATTATCTTTCACGGCATGCTTTGAAGTTTTTCAGACAAAAATAAATATCTCCATAACAGAGAGGATTATAGTAGTCTTGTTTGGAATCATCTGACTAAGAGTGACATCTAATTTCAGAATATATAAGGTTTTATTGAGGCCACGGAGACTTTGAAAGAGCTTGACTCTCTTCTGTTTTGTAAATTTTCTATAAACGGTTTAACAGGGTTTTTAGTTCAGCCAAAAAAACAAGGGCTAAAATATTTTCATCAACCATATTGTTGGAGAAACATAAAAGACACACAATTCAATTTAAATAAAGCTGCAGCTAGGTTATATCATCCTCATCTTAATAAAAAGTATTTTCCAATTTTCCAATCCATTCCCCCCCCCCCACACACACCCCTGTGACTCAGCTTTGAAGGCTATGCTTGGATAAATCAGGTTTTGGCAGCTCTGTAATTCATGAAACAATACTTCTAGCTCTACTGGAATGGGAGTGGGATGTTTCAAGCTTTATGATTCTGTTCAATTCTGGAGTGTTAATGGGGCTATTTGTAAAGAAAGAAATATAATGAGTTATCACAAAACACAGCAAGAACTCTAGAAAGGGGCAGCCTCCCATCTATCACCCATTCTAGCGTATTCACAAAAGAACAGTGCAGGAAATCTTGAGAGGACGATGGGGAATTTTGCTTTTTCTCTAACCTGACTGTCACAAATTGTGATGGGCCGGGAATATTATTTTCTTTATAAAATGACCCCAATACGATTCTAAATTTCATGGCAAAGAAACGTGGTTCAGGATGAATTTGTTTTTCTCTCTCTGTTAGGCTTTGAGAGGGCTTTATCTTAATTAAGATTAATTTACGGAAATAAGTGTTAGCTCATTTTCAGCTAATATAAAATATAACTCAGAGTGCTGACATCTCTCAGCGCCTCCTTACACTGCAACAAGTCAATATTTTGACTCTGTACCCCTATTTCTCTGGTTCATGACTAAGCCATAAACCACTTCTCTGAGGTTTAAACTTGACATATGAGATCTCGGCTTGGGAGCAATTTTTTATTTTGTAAATTAAAAGAAAAAAAATACCTCATTGACCTGTTTTTATGTCAGAGGAGTGAAAAGAGAAACACAGCTTTACCGGTTTGTGTCATGATGCAGCTTTGGGCCATAATGCAATCCAAATCCTTATTTTGCTGTAACTTGGTCCAAACTCCCATTGAAGTCAAAGGGAGTTTTGACGGAATATAGATTTAGGAAGGACTAGAAGATTTGGCCCTAAGATAATGAATGAGTTCATTTCATATTGTAGTTCTCAGACAGTAAAACAGCGCAGGATAATGAAATGAAACAAGAAACAAAGGGCACAGCAGGAAACAATCTAAAGTACAAGATAATAAATTTTCACATTATAGGCTTTTACATATATTCTTGCATAGATCCCATTGAGGCAGGGCCTTTTGCTTAATACAAAGGAAATGGAGACAATACTAACTCTTGAGGACCATATCCTCCAGTGGCATAAGTCGGTATAGCTCCATTGAAGTCAATTACACGCCGCTGAGGATCTGGCTTTGAATCTTTTTGATGTAATTAATAAGCAGCCGTCAGGAGGGTAGTAAAGGAGTCCTTTCTAGATCTGGTCATTTTTCCATAGCAAGAACTTTCCCAACATGCTGAAAGCCAGCTGTGCAGTGGAGGTTTGTCGGGTATCGCAGTCACAATCCTACAACTAATAACAGATAGTGAATTTAATTTCTCCCTGTTAAGACTGGAACCCCAAAGGGCACAGAGGGGAGACCACACAAAATGGTCACCAGCAATGTCAGTGCAAACCTTTGAGATCTGATCCCAAAAGTGTTTTAATTTTGGGACATGCCCACCATGATGAGAAAAAGCTGTTAGGTTGTTTTCATCCCTTCCAACACTGGCCAGAGCCTAGGCTGACCATTTTACAGCACTTATATGAGGATCCAACCATCCTGACAGTTGAGTTCTAAGGCAGAAAAGGCAAATGGAAAATTGTAAATATGCTGAAAAGCAGTGAGCCAGAATGCTTCAGCGGTCTGTTATTTGGCAGTTAATCTCTCCTAATCCTCAGTATGGGCCAGTGCTGTTCCCACACAGTCAATGAGGGTAGGATCAGACTCCGTTTGCTACCCTTTTAATGGGGTGGATGATTATGAAGAAGGAATATGCCTTTGCCATTAGGCCTTTACTCTCCGATGGGTAATGTATGGGTAATGTCAGTGAAGAGTCTAAGGAATCAGACCCTTGCTGTTTAGCATATAGGGCTAGATCCTCAGCTGCGGCAATGGAGTGCACAGTACAGCTTGGTATAGGGTGGCAAAGGTGGCTTTAAGTCACCTTTGCACTCCCTAATGCTTGGCTGGCTTTGTACCCGGCTCATCCCCTGGGGTAAGTTAGAGCAACCCGGGAGCTGTTCTAAATTACACCGATAGCCAATGGCCTTCAAAGCAATTGGGATGGCAGCTGGGGATCCCCAGAACACAGAAAGCTCCTGCCCTGACCATGGAGAGAGTCATGGGAGCTGTGACACTAGCACTTACCTTGAGGACATGGCTACATAGGGGTTATCCTCATAGGATTGTTTTGCTTTGATAAAGTGGCCCCAAAACGGGGCAAAATCTAGCCCAAAGTTTCTCAGAGAGATTGGCAAAAAGAGAGGATTTATATTACTTGTGGATTTGCTTACGGGACAAAAATCTGTCCATTATGTAAAAGGTGACACACTTGGGAGATATTATTTTCCATCAGAAATGCTTTATCATCTGGTTGTAGTACAAACTGGCTAACTTCACTGTATTGTCCACTGAATTAAATATGCATGCTAAATACTATACAGAACATGGAATATTAATATCAGACTACAGCATTTTTCCATATGAGATGCTCTTAACTAATGATTGTTTCCTAAGTGATTTCCCAAGCCAGATCAGGAAGTAAGGGGAATAATTTCGGCTCATCCTGTAAGGCAAGCATGTCCCATCAGGTGTCCAGGAACTTAAAATAAAATAAAATAAAACAGCACATTTGTGGTATGACACTGTAAACAGGATTTAAGACAGAAAATATCATATTGCCTCTATATAAATCCATTGTTCACCTACATCTTGAATACTGTGTGCAGATGTGGTCACCCCATCTCAAAAAAGATATATTGGAATTGGAAAAGGTTCAGAAAAGGGCAACAAAAATGATTAGGGGTATGGAACGGCTTCCATATGAGGAGAGAGTAATAAGACTGTGGCTTTTCAGCTTGGAAAAAAGACGACTAAAGGGGGGGATATGATAGAGGTCTATAACATCATGACTGGTATGAAGAAAGTAAATAAGGAAGTGTTATTTACTCCTTATAACACAAGAACTAGGGGTCATCAGATGAAATTAATAGACATCAGGTTTAAAACTAACAAAAGAAAGTGCACAGTCAACCAGTGGAACTCCTTGCCAGAGGATGTTGTGAAGGCCAAGACTATAACAGGGTTCAAAAAAGAACTAGATAAGTTCCTGGAGAATAGGTCCATCAATGGCTATTAGCCAGGATCGGCAGGGATGGTGTCCCTAGCCTCTGTTTGCCAGAAGCTGGGAATGGGCGACAGGATGGATCACTTGGTGATTACCTCTTCTTTTCATTCCCTCTGGGGCACCTGGCATTGGCAACTGTCGGAAGACAGGATACTGGGCTAGATGGACCTTTGGTCTGACCCAGTATGGCCGTTCTTATGATTCATGAAAAGGTGCTGTATTTCTTTCAATTAGCTCCCCTCTTTAGCCTCTCCTTGAAAAACATGAGGGACTCATCTACTCAAAAATATGTTGGTTAGGACTATGCATCTGTTGGAATTTACTCAGGACATCTATGAGCAAGGTTCAACTAGTCTCACTCTGAATGGTCTATGGGGAAAACCCGCACATTCTCCCTATAGAGATGGAGTCACGGGAAAAGTTTTGCAGTTGTCTGCCTCTGCTCATTATAGAGACAAGATGGGTGAGGTAATATTTTTCATTCAACTAACTTCTGTTGGTGAGAGAGACAAGCTTTTGAGCCACACAGAGCTCTTCTTCTGGTCTGGGAAAAGTACTCTTAGCACATGTTCTAAAGGACTTTTCATGATAGAGTGTCCTGTTAACACCTCTGCAGTCATAGGACAAAAAGGGGGGTTAGTGAGTTACAGATGGTTGTGATTTAAGCCATAAACCCAGCGTATTATGCTAAACTAGTGGTTTTCAACCTGTGATCCGCGCACCTCCATTTGAAATTGTTTAGGGGTCCGCAAATGAAAAAAGGTTGAAAACCACTGTGCTATGCAATATGTTCCATCTTGCATTTATAGCTGTGATGCATGGTGTACCTTTCCCAGACCCGAAGAAGAGCTCTGTGTGGCTCGAAAGCTTGTCTCTCTCACCAACAGAAGTTAGTTGAACCTTGCCCGTAGATGTCCTCTGAGTAAATTCCAACAGATCCATGGTCCTAAACAATATATTTTTTGGTAGATGAGTCACTCATGCTTTTCAAGGAGAGAATTATTTTTAATCAAGGCCTTTATGAGATCCAGCTCAACGCTGTATGTGAGAGTTCAGCTGAATACATTTCAAGATATGGAAGGGAAATGACTCATACACCTTGACTCTTTAGCTGCCCCCTAAGCTCTAATGAAAATACAGTTTCAGATCTCATTTACTGCACACTCGATTCCACACTTTTGTGTATATATACATATCTAAAAGGTTATGACAATTTATTTGGCACACTGCATCATCTTGATACAGCAGCTTCTCTGTGTGCCATAAAACCAAATGTACAAAACTAATCCCAGATAACTGGTTGCACAGTTCAGACTAGCATTGCGAGACCAGTGCTGAATGTTCTGAAAAATTGGTGGTGATAGAATAAGTTGGGTTACATTTGACTTGGGCTACATCTACACTGCACATCTCTTGCCATGGTGAGTAGGGTATGTGCAGCTACGTATCACAGTGAAAAGCAGACACTGTCCGCACTGCTAAAAATAGCAGTGTACACAGGGAAGGCAGAACTTGAGTAAGTAGAGAGCCATATAGGGTACATGCCCAGGTATAGATCCACAGGGTTCAGGTGTATCTTCACTCTATTCGCCTAAGCAGTGCCTCACCATCTGCACTTCTAGGGAGGTGTGCAGTGTATGTACTCCATTCACCGCTGCAGAGAGTGTGCGGTGTAGGTGTACCTGTGGATTAGTTCCTGTGCGAGGCAGTAAGAGAGACTAAGAACCTGCCTTATGCAGACAACCTGGATCTTGGGCATGTAAGAGCAAGTGGATGCTGTGCACCTGCTCACTCCCTTCCTTGAGCAGGGGCATGGGTAATGGGCAGAGCCTTGGCTAGCTGGTGCAGGGCAGCAGTAATCACTATCTCAGGAAGAAGCAGGGGAGGCGCTGTGATTTAGAGGTGTGTCCCAGAGTCACCGTGCATCCCAGTGTTGCTCCTAGAGTGGAACAGCTTACGCTCAGCATTGTGCTTCCAGTTGAAATCCTGCCCATGGAGAACAAAGTAGGGTGCTCCCACTGCCTTGCTCCTGATGTAGTCATTTGGACCTGCGCAAATTGGATATAAAATGCAACCAGAAATTTCCACTCACTGTCACCGGTGGTAGCAGTGTACACTCACTTCACACTCCCCTGGCACACTTGTAAATAGTTATAAAAAGATGTAAGGTAGTAGACAATCTTACAAGTTACACTATACACATATACACATAGTGTAACTAGTCTTGGTTTAGCAAAGGAGGTACTTATCTCAATTGTATCTGATGCTCCTTTTTTCTGAAAATCTTGCAAGGGCAAGTTTTCTGTCTAGCTCATGCCCATCCCCATGCTATCTGCTTTCTAGTACTTCCTTATTTTGGTCACAGCACAAGGACTTTGTGATAAGTTTATACTTCTGCTTCTGGTCCCAACCTCAGTTTAATGACCTCAATTTATGTTGATATAAATGAGATTCAAATCAAGTTTATTTGGTGATGTACAATAATTGTGTTGTATAATCCCTCCCTGCCCACCCCCCCAAAAAAAGAGTTACAAGAAAGCTGTAACCATTTCTAGCTTTCTAACTTTACCGCATTTCATTTGATAGTGAGGGTCTGCGGGAGCAGAGAAATTAGACAGGGTGCCAGGCGAGTAGCTTTTCATAGATACACTTTCTGCTTCATTATTCAGAAGTGGACAAGTATCTCTCCAAAGCAGCTCTCCCAGACACACTGTTGATGGTGTCCTACAAAGCCAGGTCTCCATCTGGATAAGTGACTGGAGAAAGATTCTCCTCCTTCCCCCCCCCGCCCCCACAAGACTGGAAAGAATCCAAATAATATTATGTAATCCATGTCAGAGGAAAGGGCAGTGTCTTTCTCGGTTTGTAAGTAACCAACTTTTGGGAGAGGTAGTGTTATTTATATTTGAAATGTGTCTAGTTATAGAGGATAAAAATCCAAGGCTGTGTGACTAGCCACCTGGTTGTGTGGAGGAGTTGCTTCTAAGGCACCATGGCCAATGAAAGGAGATTGTTCAGCTGGCTTTGAGAGGAAACTGGACAGGATTGCTTCATGCATTATACATGTCTCAGGCAGAGGAATCATATTAAACCTTCTGAGGAGAGATTTCCAAGTCAAAGTTATATCTGGTGCTGTACCTTCATCTTGTATACTGTCGAAAAAACCTTTTTTTTCTCCACAAGTTTTGAGACACTTTCAAAGCTATGTAGGGAAACACTGTCAAAAGAGAGTAGATTTGACTGCACTCAGAAATATTGTGCTATAAAAATTAAATGTAAAGGAAGATCATCTTCTTTTGAGGCACAAGGATTAAACTGTATTCTGTAGCTCCCATCAGTATTTTTGAAGTGAATCTGCAGTACCACTGGGATAGGTGCATATCACCAAAACGCTAAGGAATCTCACACATGTAGGAGTGTTGTGTTGGGGCTCAGTCCAAGTTCTTTCCTTTCCTTCTCCTTTCAGTCTCTGATGGTCAAGGAAAATATAAGAAGTTAGGTTTTGATTCTGGTCTCCACTGCAATCTTTATATCGTCTCTGCCGAAATCAAAGGGCCGCATACCCAGCATAACCAGCCCTTTGAGGTTAAGAGGTTTCACGAGCCATGTAAAGATGCTGAAATAGCTGTCCATCACCACCCCTCATATTCTCCCTCCTCCTCGTTGTAGTAGGAGTGAGAAGTGGTGTGAACAGAAGGTGTTTGGAGGGGGGCGTGGCTGAATCACGCTGCACTCCAGCTATTCTGAGCTACAAGCGTGGCCCTTAGGGGCTGTTGTGGCTGAATGTAAATTAGCGTAGCTCAGACCCTGCTCTGCTTTACGTGGAGGACCAGACTGGCTTCCCGCTGGCCGCAGAAACCAGGTGTCTGCAAAAGTGGTGTAAAGCCACATTTCCCTCCCCCACACCCCCGTCAATCTCCTGGCATAGCTCAGCCACAGCTCAGAATTGAGGCCTTATCTTTTGGTGGCCATGTGTCCCACCGCCTCTGTCAGTCTTGCTGGTTCTTCAGACTAATAGCACTTAATACAAAAATATATATTCTTTGGAGTGTCAATCCAGGCTTTGCCTCTCTCTGCTTTTCTCATTCATTCTCTGATGTTTAAAGGGGGAGGAGAGGGAGAGCACTTGAAGGCAACTTTTCACTCATTTCAGTGCTGAACATACGCTTCTTCTTTCCCTCAACACTTGTAATATACACAGTGTAATCCATCACTGAAGGAACCTTGGGTAATTAATAACTGTAATGAGGAAAGGCCTAAAAATGGTGGAAGAGATGGGGAGAAAAAGAGGAGGCTGAACACTTCTTCCATGCCTGCCCTTCTGCCCAGACCCTACACTTCAGGATCATCCAGGTCTGATTGTCAGAGCTGTATAGATATGTTCCCTAATTGCTGCATGCACAATGGGGAACACTTGTTCCATGCTGGTTTGGGTGTTTCTTGCAGAGGTGGGATTATACGTGACATCTCTGACTCACCTGGCCTTCAGAGAAAAGAGGAGGTCAGCTACATAGAGTCTTATTTATCTGGCTTCAATGGGGAAGAAAATCCAGTCTCTGGGTGGTCCCTTAATTTGACTCTAAATCTGGCTGAAGTTTATTTTTACATCTCTCAATAGGTTCTGGGGACCTGCCACCCTATCAGTGGAGTTCCTGATAGAAGGATAGCATTGCTGAGAGTTCACTTTTCCTCCAGGATCTGGTGGTAGAAAGATGGACGAAAGAGAAAAGCTATGCAGGGTTCCATATAAACCGTTCTTCCTTAGCTTCCATTAGCTTAGGTTTCACTGGTATGGGTAGGAGTTTAGGCCCTGATTCAGCAAGGTATCTTTATTTTTTTCTTTCCAGATGGTGCCTATATTATCGTTTGCCATGGAAGCCGAGTTGGTGGCATCCTTAAATATATCCATCGTTATTGTCTTATCATGTTGATGCCTTAGATTGGTTTGCTCTACTTAGAATTTCTGATGTTGCAAAAAGCTCTTTCCAAAGAACACTGAAGATCTTTCGCAGGCAATTACTTTGGAATGAATTGATCTTATCGATTTCTGCTGTAGATTTCCATAAAGGAGGACAGACGTGTTAAACATTCATATTTTTGTGTCAATGCCAATCATGCAACTTTTTCAAATCTTTTCAGGTTTATGAAAGTTGTTTGCTGCTTTTATCTTTTGCTCCTTGACATCTAGCATGGTGTCGTCATCACTACACATCTCGTTTCCTAGACAGGTAAAATTACTTTTTAGTGTTTCTTCATCTACTCTAATGGTTACTTTTGGGAAACTGATAGCTATATATTTTGTCTTCCTCATGTTGATGAACAAATCAACTTGTTTTGCTGCATGTGCCAAAAGCTGGTTCTTTTCTTCCATTAAGCAGTGTGTTGAACTAAGCAGGACATCATCATCAGGGAAAATGAGGTCATCCAATTGAATATATCATTTATCCATAAAATTCCTTGGCTACCTTCTTCAATTTCTTTCCTCATGAGATAGTCAATGACCAGTGCAAGCAATAGTGGGGACATAATACAGTTGTCACTACAAGCCATTGGCTGATAGAATCATAGGACTGGAAGGGACCTCGAGAGGTCATCTAGTCCAGTCCCCTGCACTCATGGCAGGACTAAGTATTATATAGACCATCCCTGACAGGTGTTTGTCTAACCTGTTCTTAAAAATCTCTAATGATGGAGATTCCACAAGCTGCCTGGGCAATTTATTCCAGTGCTTAACCACCCTGAGTGATGTGGTCACCATCTCTGATTGCACATTTGGCAGTATCCTATAGATCAGGGGTAGACAACCTATGGCACGCGTGCCAAAGGTGGCATGCAAGGTGATTTTCAGTGGCACTCACACTGCCCAGCTCCTGGCCACTGGTCCGGGGGGCTCTGCATTTTAATTTAATTTTAAATGAAGCTTCTTAAACATTTTAAAAACCTTATTTAATTTGCATACAACAACAGTTTAGTTATATATTATAGACTTAGAGAAAGAGACCTTCTAAAAACGTTAAAATGTATTACTGGCACGCGAAACCTTAAATTAGAGTGAATAAATGAAGACTCAGCACACCACTTCTGAAAGGTTGCCGACCCCTGCTATAGATCCTTGATTCTAATTATTTTTGCTGGTATTCTGTAGTATGTCATAATTTTCCATACACCGTCTTTGTGCATCCTGCCAAAAGCCTTCTGGAAATCTATAAAATTTACCAGAAGAGGTGCTTGCCATACCCCACTTTGTTCTATAACTTGTCTGAAAACAACAGTATAGTCTGTCTGTACATGATCTCAGTGGTCTAAAACTTGCTTGTTGCTTGCTAAGTTAAAAGTCTATTTGTTTCTTGATACATTCCAGGATGATGCACATCACACAAGAACTTTAGCATAGGTAAAATATTCGAGAGTGCTTAAGTGACTTGGTAGCCTAGGTCTCTTTGACTTAGGCTTCTAAGCATCTAAGTCCCATTGACTTTCAATGAGACTTAGATTCTTAAGTCACGTCAGAACTTTTGAAAATGGAACTTAGGTGCTTTTGAAAATTTTACCCCATGTGCCTAACTTTAAGTATGTGAATAGTCCCATTGACTTCAGCATAGCTCCATGTAATCCAGTGTCCTGTCTGTCAGTGGTCAGTGCTGGATGCTTTGGGGAAAAGCATATAAAACCCACCTAATGGTGCAATACTTTGCAATGGAAGATAATTTCTTCTTGCGTCCAGCTGGATGTAACCTTGATGAGCCATAGTCCTTGCAAATATACATGAAAAATAATATTTAGAAGTGAGGGAGGGGAGAATAGTTGTTTTTATCTTCAGAGAACCTGAAAAAAAGTCCACCTTTCCTTCAGGATTTTAGCTAAGTGTCAGTTCTTTCTTTATTTCCTAATACTTTTCTTGCACTCTGTACATTTATTTATTGTACTATATAAGATAAAAAGAAGTTGGTTAAGTATAGGTAGGAGTGAGTGTGGAACAGTCAAACACGAAAGAATCCCATTTAAACATAACACATGAAGGCAAGCAACTGAATATTGACAAATTCTAGAAGTCTAAATACTCGACTGAACTAGAGTGCCAGGCATTATATGAGGATATTGATATAATAGGCATTGCAGAAAGTTGGTGGAATGAGGATTGTTCATGGAACATGGTAATACCGGGGTACAAAATATATAGGAATGCCAGAGAAGGTCATGTTGGCTGGGGAGTAGCACTATATGTGAAAAAAAGCATAGAGTCAAATATTGTAAAAATCTTAAATGAATCAAACTGTACATAGAATCTCTACAGATAGAAATTCCATGCTTGAATAATAAAGAGTATAGCAGTAGGAATAGACCACCGTCCATCTGACCAGGATGCTGACAGTGATTGTGAAATGCTAAGGGAGATTGAGAGGCTACAAAATCAGAATACACAATAATAATGGGGGATTTCAACTATTGCCATATTGACTGGGTAAATGTCACCTCAGGATGTGATGCAGAGATAAAATTTCTAGCCATAAATGACTGTTCCTGCTAGTTCTGGAACCAACAAGGGGAGAGGCAATTCTTGATTTAGTCCTAAGTGGAGCACAGGATCCGATCCAAGAAGTAATTATAGCTGAATCGTTTGGTAATGGTGTCCATAATGTAACTAAATTTAGCATTGTGGTAGGGGGAAAATACCCACACACAAAAATACCCACCACTGTAGTGTTTAATTTCCAAGAGGGGAAATACACAAGAATGATGATGCTAGTTAGGCAGAAATTAAAAAGAGCATCACAAGGGTAAAATGCCTGCAAGCAGCATGGAGGCTACTTTAAAAGATCATAATAGAGGCTCAGACTAAATGTATACCCAAATCAAAAAAAGACAGTAGAGTAATGGAGATCATTAGAGGCAAAAAGGCATCTTTTAAAATTTGGAAGTCAAATCCTAATTGCAAAAATAGGAAGGAACACAAACTGGCAAGTAAAATGCAAAAGAATAATATGGCAGGTCAAGACAGAATGTGAGAAGCAACTTGCTCAAGATGCAAAAACTAACAGTAAATTTTTTTTAAAGTACATCAGAGCAGGAACCCTGCCAAACAAGCAGTGAGGCCACTAGACAACGAAGGTGTTAAAGGCGCAGTCAAGGAAGACAAGGCCATTGCTGAGAAGCTAAATGAATTCTTTGCATCAGTCTTCATTGCAGAGGGTATGGGGGAGATACTCACATCAGAGCTATTTTTTTTGGGTGACAAATCACAAGCACTGTCCCAAATTGATATGTCAATAGCATAGGTTTTAGAACAAATTGATAAACTAAACAGCAATTAGTCTCCAGGTCATCACATTCACATGCCGTTCACCCAAGAGTTTTGAAGGAACTCAAAAATGAAATTTACTCTTGAGGGTATTCTGCACCAAAAAAATAAAAACTCTGCACACAATATTTTAAAATTCTGCAAAATTCTGCACATTTTGTCAAATAAATGCGGCAGCTCCAGCATGGCATTGGGGAACACAGGCCACCGGCTTCACAAAGGTGGGAGATCACTGTGCAGCTCCCCCTGGGACACGGACTCAGCGGTGAGGCTGCACCTAACTCAGATACAGTGCAAGGACCGAGCCTGCCCCCAGAAACATCCCAGGGCCCTGCCCCTCCATGCCAGGTGCACCAGGTGTGGGCAGGCAGGCTCAGCAAGGCAGGATCCAAGTGTGGGGGGATCCAGGTGTGGGTTGAGAGGGTTCTGTGTGGGGCAATCTGGATGTGGGCAGCTCAGTGTGGGATCCAGGTGTGGGGCGGATCTGGATGCACAAGGGCTTGTTGGGGGGTTCTGGGTGCAATGGTAATGGGGACTCTGCAGGGGGGTCCAGGATAGGTGGTTGGGGCTCAGCAGGGGGGGTCTGGGTGTGGGGGAATGGGGATCAGTGGGGTGGGGATCCAGGTACAGTGGGTTGGGGCTTGGTGGGGTGGAGAACCGGGTGTGGATGGCTTGTCGGTGTGGTCCAGGTGCAGGGGGAGTGAAGCTTGGCAGCAGGGCGTGTGGGGGGCGAGGGTCAGCGGGAGGTCTGGGTATGAGAGGGTGTGGGTGCATGGGGGTGGGACGGATGGGGGAGCAGCTCCCTGTACAGTGATCCCTTCCCCTGCAGCTGAGGAGCGATGGGTGCAGGAAGCGCGGGGGTGGGGAGCGGGCAGTTTGCAGAGCTTCCTGCAGCTGGGTGAAAAATCTGGGGGTGGGTCTGACCCATCCCCAGATGTCATGCAGGGGAAGAGGAAGTCCCATCTTCCCAGCCCAGCCAGGACAAGCAACTGAGCCTAGCTCAGGGTAGGAGCCACCAGCCGGGTCTTTCCTAGTCCCGCCTCCTGCCCCACAGTGATTTACCTCTCTGCTGGGGAAGAGTCAACATGGCCTTTTAAAGGGAAATCATGCCTCTCCAATCTATTCAGATTCTTTGAGTGAATCAACAAGCATGTGGACAAAGGTGATCCAGTCAATATAGTGTACTTGGACTTTCAGAAGGCCTTTGACAAGGTCCCTTGCCAAAGGCTTTTAAGGAAACTAAGAAGCCATGGGATAAGAGGAAAGGTCCTCTCATAGATCAGCAACTGGTTGAATGACAGGAAAGAAGGGGTAGGAGTAAATGGTCACTTTTCACAATGGAGAGAGGTGAACAGCAGGGTCCCCCAAGGATCTGGTTTGGGATCTTGCTGTTCAACATCTTAATTAATTATCTGGAAAAGGGGCAAACCATGAAATGGCAAAGTTTGCAGACAATACAAAATTATTCAAGACAGTTACATCCAAAGCAGACTGTGAGGAGTTTCATCTGGATCTCTCAAGACTGGATGACTAGACGAAGTAATGCACATTGGAAAAATAATCCCAATTATGCATATACAATCATGGATTCTAAATTAGCTGTTCCCACCCAAAAAAGAAATCTTGGAATCACCATAGATCATTCTCTGAAAACTTCTGCTCAATGCACAGCAGTAGTCAAAAGGCTAACAGCATGGTAGCAACTATTAGCAAAACGATCAAAAAAAAAAAAGACAGAAAATACCACAATGCCACTATATTAACCCTTGGTGCTCCTGCTCCTTTAATACTGTGTCCAGTTCTGAATGTTTCATCTCAAAAAGGATATAATGGAACTGGAAAAGGTTCAGAGAAGGTCAACAAAGATGATCAAGGGTATGGAACAGCTCAAATCATGAATGGTACAGAAAAAGTGAATAGAGAAATGTTGTTTACCTTTTCACACAATACAAAAACCTGGGGTCCCCCAGTTAAATTAATAGGCAGCAGGTTTAATACAAACACAAGAGGAAGTACTTTTTCACACAGTGCACAACTGACCTGTGGAACTTGTTGCTATGGGAGGTTGTGAAGACCAAAATTAAACTGGGTTCAAAGAAAGGACTGGAAAAATTCATAGAGGGTAGGCCCATCAATGGCTATTAGCCAAGATGGTCAGGGATGCAACCCTTTGTTCGAGGGGCCCCTAAACCTCTAACTATCAGAAGCCATGTATGGAAGCCAGGTGGATCACTCCATCATTGCCTTGTTCTGTACAGTGCCCCTGAAGGTCTGGTATGGGCCACTGTCAGAGACAGGATACTGGGCAAGATGGACCATGATCTGACCGAGCATGGCAGCTCTTATGTTCTCATGTTCTTATGTATATAATTTCATGCACTGTACATATTTTTTCCCTTTACATTCAGTCATGCAGGAGCTTTTATAAATAAATTTTCCTTGTGGGACCTTACGCTAACAATTCTGGATTCCTGTGTGCATCTCCAGCCTCCCAGATGGTAACACCAGGCACTCGCTATTGCACTGCTTTCAGAAGCCCTTGAGGAATTCCACCATGATTTCAATAATTTCCATCCCACCATCAACCTCAGCCTAGATCAATCCACACAAGTGGTCCATTTCCTGGACACTACTGTGCTAATAAGTGATGGTCACATAAATACCACCCTATACCGGAAACCTACTGACCGCTACACTTACCTACATGCCTCCAGCTTCCATCCAGGACACACCACACGATCCATTGTCTACAGCCAAGCTCTAAGATATAACCGCATTTGCTCCAATCCCTCAGATAGAGACAAGCACCTACAAGATCTCTATCAAGCATTCTTAAAACTACAATACCCACCTGCTGAAGTGAAAAAACAGATTGACAGAGCCAGACGAGTACCCAGAAGTCACCTCCTACAAGACAGGCCCAACAAAGAAAATAACAGAACACCACTAGCTGTCACCTTCAGCCCCCAACTAAAACCTCTCCAGCGCATCATTAGAGATCTACAACCTATCCTGAAAGATGATCCTTTACTCTCTCAGATCTTGGGAGAGAGACCTGTCCTCGCTTACAGACAACCCCCCAACCTAAAGCAAATACTCACCAGCAACCACACATCACTGAACAAAAACACTGACCCAGGAACCTATCCTTGTAACAAAGCCCGATGCCAACTCTGTCCACATATCTATTCAAGTGACATCATCACAGGGCCTAATCACATCAGCCATACCATCAGGGGCTCGTTCACCTGCACATCTGCCAATGTGATATATGCCATCATGTGCCAGCAATGCCCCTCTGCCATGTACATTGGCCAAACCGGACAGTCTCTACGCAAAAGAATTAATGGACACAAATCTGACATCAGGAATCATAATACTCAAAAACCAGTGGGAGAACACTTTAACCTGTCTGGTCATTCAGTGACAGACCTGCGGGTGGCTATCTTACAACAGAAAAACTTCAAAAACAGACTCCAACGAGAGACAGCTGAGCTGGAATTGATATGCAAACTAGATACGATCAACTCAGGATTGAATAAGGACTGGGAATGGCTGAGCCATTACAAACATTGAATCTATCTCCCCTTGTAAGTATTCTCACACTTCTTATCAAACTGTCTGTACTGAGCTATCTTGATTATCACTTCAAAAGTTTTTTTCATTTACTTAATTGGCCTCTCAGAGTTGGTAAGACAACTCCCACCTGTTCATGCTCTCTGTATGTGTGTATATATATCTCCTCAATATGTTTCACTGTATATGCATCCGAAGAAGTGGGCTGTAGCCCACGAAAGCTTATGCTCTAATAAATTTGTTAGTCTCTAAGGTGCCACAAGTACTCCTGTTCTTCTTGCTGAATTGGACCCTCAATGAGAGAGAGACACATCGACATGTTCATAAAGGAATAAGGGCATAATACTTTCATTTGGATGTACATGTTATGGCTTCAGAGCTCTTTGGACTCCTGAGTGGAATGACTCGTAATTTCAAAGTGGTACCATTTTTGTCAGGTTTCTTTAAGGCTCACTCTTCAGGGCACAGAATATTCTACCCTCGGTGCATGTACATGACTCTCATTGGCTTTAAAAGAAGTTACACGCATACATCAAAGGAAGGATTTACCCCATAACGATTCATCATGAGCCTGACGAGCAAACACAACAGCAATAAGCTCACAATAAGCTCCTGAGTTAGAAGCCTGGCAGAGTTCAGATCTCTGCAGAACAGCCACGTTGCAGCTCTGATTTCAGCTGTGTTTTTAATATTTGTAATTGTTTAAATCTACTAACACTGATATCCTCGGGATCAAATGACACAGTTCCCCATCTGTTAGAAGCAGCAGCAGAAACCAGACAAGAGAGAGAGCTTCTCAGTGTTATGTTTGGAGGCAAATCTTGGTCAGCCTGAATCGTGACACCTTTTGCTAGAATGTGGATCCCAACACTGTGCCGCAGATACAGTGACTGTCACCCCAAGGAGATTGCAAATGTATTTTTATTAGTATGGTTGCAAAAAGCTCTGGGAAGGGAAGTGTTAATGACTGGTGATTGAATGCAGTGGTTTGCAAGCTCTAAGCAGCTTTAGTGTCTCCTACCACAGCCCTGATTTAAAATTCATAAATGCTAATCCTCCATAATTTACGGTTTAAAAAGCAGCCCCACTCACAGGCCCTGTGGCTACAGCTCTGTCAGAGTAATTATGCCGCCAAGCTGAAATTGGACTACTAACTGAGATATTAAACAGGGTAGGAAATCCTCTTCCCTGGCAGCCTACCCAATTATTCCAAATAAGCAAACAGATTAGTAAGTAATTTTCCAGTTAAATCTGGTGATTGGTGCCAGAATTGTATGTTAAATATTCAGAAGTAAATAGATTAAAGATGAAATGTCCCCTTTTTTCAAGCTTAATTTAGTGTGTATATTAAAACTTTTTTTTGTGGGGGGTGGGGGAGGGAATCTTCATTGAAGTGCAATGTGATTGCTTTGAAAATAGAACCTTTCCCTGTTTGTTTGCACTCCGGGGCACTGCCATTCATTAGTCTGGGCGCATTGTGCTGGAGGAACCCTGTGCCACATTAGATACAGTATCAGTCCCGCTGCTCCTTTAACACTCACCTCGGAGGAGCCCTCCTGGGTGGCAGTGCTGTGAGGCCAGAAGCAGCCTGGGTCAGGAACTTTGCAATGAGCTTTGAAAAGGGGCTGATGGGCTGGGCCGTGCGGGGTGCTGTGGACTCGGTATTTGCAGGACACTGGGAATGCAGTCAGCACTGGTCATTTCCCTAGTCTCTGTTGCTTGGTTTGCAAAGGCTAATAACAAGGATGGGTGTGTTTCTTACAGATACTTTCACTGTTTGTGAATATCTTGATTTCTAGCTCTAGTTTTGCTTCCCCTGTTGGCCTGGCAGAGCTCAGACTTGTTAACCTTCCAGACGTGCTTGCAAGAGCCATTGATTTCTCTGACCTTTGGGAAGGGGATGGGCTGAAGGACTGCATGGCCCTCGGGATTAGCTACTGCTTGGCCCGTGGGGCAGGTGAGATGAGCAGTTTATTCTCTGATGGTTTGTATTTGGTTTTAACATTGTGAATGTTTTAAATTATGCAAAAAATACCCAGAGCAGGGGTGGCTTATTCTAAATAAATAAATCACAAGCGGCACTTGTCTTACAACACATGAGATACATCCCATGTCCTTCCCATCAAACCTCTCGTAGTTAGATAGGGCTAGATTCTGGATGGGCCATACAGAGTGGAAGGGTATGTGTATGTGTGAAGGGAGCATCTCTCAACTGTGTGTGTGTGTGTGTGTAACATTTTCCAACCTTGTAGGGCTTGGTGAGGGTCAGGTTCTGCAGCCCCTGTGCTTGAGGGAGTTCCAGGGACTCCTTCTTCCTTACTCCCTTGGCATGCACTGAGCTCCAAAGGGGTCAGGAAGGGGTGGAAAGAAGGCAGAGCCGTGGCTCCAATTTCCTATGCACTGTAGATCTGGCTTTCCACTCAGGAGCCAGTGACTTGCAATAGATAATGCAAAATTCAAGCCTATAAAGGGTTGCAGTAATACATATTCGGCCTGAGTGCACCCACAAGGCATTCTGTCTTGCAGTGCTCCCTCTTGAGAGGTTTGTTTCCACATCACCCCCTATGCTGGGCTGAGCCTTAAAGGCATAATTGAGCTCATAAAAATTAAGTGATGTGCAATCTTTTTAAAAAAAGCAAAAACAAACAAACTAACTCCAAAGAACCCAACTAACTAAATTCTGTTCAATAAATTCTCTGGAATCAATCCAGGGATGTTTTTATTACTGTCAGAACTCACAGCTATAGTTTCCCTGTCTGTGTTTCACAAGGCTGCAGGGGGTTTTGTTTGTTTGTTTGTTTCTTCACACCACTACATGCAATGACATTTCAGTTTTGTACAGAGAAGTGTTAAAACCTGAAATGGTTGGGGTTTTTTTCCATCACTTGTGGAGATCCTTCAGATAAAATCCAAGGGCTCGATCCTCAGCTGGTAGAAATTGGTGTAGCTTCATAAAAGTAATTGGAACTATGGAGACTTACAACAGGCAAGGATCTGGCCCCAAAGGGCACAAATATTTGTGTGGCACAATAGAGACAATGGATTGAGGTGTTTGTGGTTCGCAATATCTTTTGCACCCAGGAAGGCTCCCAATTCTGAATCAATTCAAAATCTACATCTCTGTTAATATCACACACTGTTAGGGGAAGGTTATTTCTTTTTCATAGCACTGGTAACAAACAGGGACAGCTTATGGGATTCCCTGTGCACAAGAACAAAACTGATACTGTGGCACACAGGGCCCATTTCAAAGGATGTCACTTTTCCCTCTCGAACCCTATTTGCAAGTCGTACTTTTCAAAATACTCCAAACGCCAGCAGATTCCAAACAGCGCGAGTTTCCTGTCTGCTGCCCTGTCCATCTAGCTATAGCAATTTTACCTTTCTGCAAAAAATAGCTTGAGTCACTTCAAGGATTGTCACTCTCTCTTGCTTGTTTGTGAATGAGGCTTTTCTTTTCAGAAGCCACTTGAGTCTTGAGGGATATAAAATCAAAAGTTCCCATATGGTCCCTGATTCTTGCCATTTGCTATAACATGTTCATAGGTTTCAGTTTGCCAGATAAGCCTCACAATCAACCCAGTAGTTACGTTCTTTTTAGTTAATCCTTCTATGGCTTTAAAATCAGAGGTCTAACACCTGTGATCTTGCAGATGGGTGTTCCTGCAGCTATGAGGTTAGACAAAAGGATTGCTATGTTGGAATAGGTCAAAGAGCCATATACTGTATTTTATTTTCGTGTCTGTGTATGTGGCCATTTCTGGAGGCCTCAGAGGAAGTTTCACAACTCCAGAATTCATCTAATTGTAATACTGTTCCATGGGGAGGAATTTGCTTCTCAAACCTAGCTGTTATTGGTTTCTGACCTGAAGAACAATGGCTGCTAGTTTGTATCCTAGCTTGTAGAAATTCAGACGATATTCTTATTGCTATAAATATCTAATCCTTTTATTAAATAAAAATCTTACTCATATGTTTCCCCCAATCATATCCTGCTACAGGGAGTTCCAGAGGTTAATTATATGTTGCATACAAAAGTACTTCTGTAATAGGGCCCTTGGGTTTGGGGTTGCTGACCCTTTTAAGCTAGGGTGGAAAAACAAACTAAAGCAAATAGCAAAACAGCTTGTTGAGGCTGTTTTCCTCCTGGGAGGCGATTAGTTTCTCACTGTTCCTTTTGGGGGCGGGGTAGGGGGTCAGAGTGGCTAACTACACAGCAAACAAACAATAGAGCCTTCTCTCAGTAAGGGGCCCCACACAGTGCTCCTCAGTGTCAGGGAAAGGAGGATAAATTCCCCAAGCATCAGTCTTTTCCTCTTTGTTTGGAAGGATGAAGAAGTTAATCCACACTCTCCACATCCTTCACAGGGCCACCTCCCCATCTCACTGGAAACCTTTTATGGCTTCCCTGTAGATAAGGCCCAGGTGTTGGCTCCATCCTTCAACTGTTTACCACGCTACAGCTATTATCCCCTCTCATCGGATCTGACACCTAAGGTGGGCCCTAAAGGGTGGGCTTTTCTTCTCAGCTCAGGCAAGGGGTCTCACCCCTTCATGGTTGACCTCAGGACAAGATACCTACACCTCATGACAACATCCTTTTATTGGTTTGAAATTCTTGCCTTTTCAATTAGCCAAGCATGCTATTCCTGTTGGTTGTGAATAGGTGATGCCTATTAGGCGTGTCCAGTTCTCTAGCGCAATTATAATTTTATTATAGCCTCTCCTCATATCTGCAATTAGGTTCTCAGACACTATGGTAATATGTATGGTACCAAAACCCTAGGTAGTAGAAAAGAGAGATCTTTCTGTTGCCTGAAATGGGGTCTGAGCACAGTGCTCATAGGCCCCAGTTCAGCAAATCACGTAAGCAGGTGCTCTTTCTTATGTCCCTTACCAGGGGTGGCTCCAGGCACCAGCGTAGCAAGCGAGTGCCTGGGGCGGCAAGCCGCGGGGGGGCGGCATGCCGGTCGCCATGCAGGCGGCAGTCAGGCAGCCTTCGGCCTGATTGCCGTTCTTGGGGCGGCAAAAAACATAGATCCGCCCCTGTCTCTTACAGTCCAGGCAAACTAGAGATGTGCTGGACTGTTCTTCCGTTTTCCATTAAAAGCTGGACCACTCTGGATAACACAATACCAGTATACTGCACTGGAGTACTTTGCAGCTGTTTCTCTCAATATTACAAGGGGTATTAGTTCATAGGTCATACATATATCTGAGCCATACCTGTATTGTGTGTGTGTTTGCTAAGTGTATAAATCTTGAGATAGAATTTATAATATACAGTATAACAATTGGCAGTGATATGGTACATTTATTTTCATAAGTGAGAGAGTGACCCATAACTTGCATCCATCATGATATATGAAAGTACAACTCACTCTGGTAAAGCAAGCAAGGGTTTTTATGCAATCTAACCTTTCCCTCTTTCGGCATTCTTTCACCTATCATCATCTTTTCACCTATTTGGGATCTCTAGGTCTATCTCTGCATGGTCTATATACTGGCAGAGATGTATTGTGGCAATGCAAACATTCAAAAGGCAGGAGGAAATGAGATGGAGCAGAAATAGAGGTGGGTGAAGATGAAAGTTTTCTGAAGTGGCCAGAATTGGCAAGGAGAAGGAAAACTGCAGCAGTGGAGAATGACTGATGGTTAGAACTCCTATTGGAGGAAGTGGAAACTGGGCTAACAGCTCAGCCAAAAAACAGGAGGCATGAACTGGAAAGTGGCACAGGGGGAGCAGAGCAGATCTCGAAAATAGCAGGAAATAAAAAGATGAGGATAGGAAAAATGTGTTTGAAGTGGGAAGTAAAGAGGGGTGTTCTCATCCTCTCTTTTTGCTCCCTTGTCACCAATCCCAATTCTGCCACTCTGCTTCTCAACTATAACTCCCACCCAGATTAATTTTCCTCTGGCAGTTGTCATCAGCAACACAATGAAGAAACGTTTGCTGGGAGTTCCTTGGAAATTAGGCTTTTAAATTTCTTAAGCACTTTTGAAAATATTCCTAGGCACTTCTCTGCAGCTTAAGGCATCTAAATGCCTTTGAAACCTGTCCCTTTGTCACTTCCCAGTTATTATATAAATCGTGCTTTTTATTTGTATTAGTATTACAGAAGCATGTAGAGGCCTCAACCCAGATGATGGCCCCATTGTTGTAAGTGTTGTACAAGCTTATGGTAAGAGAACTGCCCATCCCTTGCATTCTAAACTGCCAAGAAACACACAAGATAGAAGAAAGGAAGTATTATTATTCCCATTTTCCACATGGGGAATTGAGATGTAGAGAGACGAGGTGACTTGCCCAAGGTCACACAGGAAGTCTGTGGCAGAGCCAGGAAATTAGTCCAGATTTCCTGAGTCCCAGTCCAGTACCTTAACCAAAGGGCTTATTTTCTTCTTGTTTGCCTCTAATATTCACATCAAGGGCTCTCATCCTGAGTCTCATGACTGCCTCGTCCTTTCCATATTGCTAAATTGGAAGGGGGTCTCTCCCTAGACGGAAATGGGTATGTCAGGGTAGTCACAGTATGGAAAACTTTGAGAACCACTGGTTCACTTCCAACAACTGCATTAGTTTGTCACGTCTGACAAAATGTATTAACAGGTTTTGTCCCCTGCTAAGATCCTCGCCTGTAGTACAGTATGATGTGGACAACACCCAGCACATTTTAGACACAGGAGTTCTCAGCTGTGTCTACCAGTAGGAGTAGGCAGAGCCCCAGAGTGTTCTAACCTCAGCACTCGGGCAATCCCTTTTCCTTCGGGCCCATTTCATTTCAAATGAGTGTAACCCTTTTGTCATCTGCACCAAGCCTCTCTCTGTCATTGCACTGCTGGACTCTCATCCTTGAACTTAGAGCACAAAAAAATCCTTTGATTTTTGAACTGATGGTTTGTTTGTTTTTTCTCTTTGGTCGATGCCAGGATCAGTGATGTCAACTTGTTCTATTCGCTTTGACAGGAAAATGTTTTCAGAGTTCATTAGGATGGCATCAATTCTAACATTTGGCACACAAACATTTGATGACCTTCATGTGTGGGAAGAAATATGTAGGCAAAACTTCCATTAGTTAGAAAAAATGCTTCCACTCAGCATTGTTCTGATTCGTGAACTGCAGCTATCACCCAAAGTTTTGCACAATTCCCATGATAGAGCTGCCAGCAAGCTATTGACATGGAGCCAATTAAAGCAACTGGGAAATGTTGCATTTTAAGCTTTCATGCCTATAGTAAGGTAACCACTTGAACCAGCTCCCCCCTGTTTAATTGTAGAATGGTACTAACACAACTGAGGTCCTTCTGAACGCTGTGGACGTGATTCTAGTCTTACATCAGGGTCATATGGAGTCTGTGGAGTTACACCAGTGTAAATGAAATTAGAAACAGGTCCTATACTTTTCTGTATAGGGTCACTCCCAATGCTCTCTTGATAATTCTTCACAATGAAAAAATGTGAATAGGAAACTCTCGGCTCATATTTTTAGGTGAATTTCAGTATATGTGAAAGGAGCGAGATTGCTTGACAGTCCTAGAGAGTGAATTCCTATGTTTATCCACAGAAAAGGTATAGCAACCCATTCAGCCTTCCCTGAACTGCCCTGCCACCGTGCCTTGGCCACCACCCATAGAAGGTAAAGGGCAGTTTAGTCTCCATGATCTCTACTACATCTTCTAACAATGCTGTCAAATAGCAGCAATGATTTTTGCAGTGCAAAGAGTTGTCCAGCAGAAACTGGACCGAGACCCCCAAGCTCATTTCACCCTGGCCACCAAACGATAATCAGGTGGTAACATCTTTCAGTTGTGTTTGGGATTACAGGCTCAAGGTGAAAGCCTCCACCGTTATATCACTAACACTTTTTGAGCTATCCCATTCTCCTTAGTGATATTTTGTAAGTGCCCTAGACGGGTTTATTTTTCATATCACTATTTCTCCACCACCCTCCTCTCCTCTGCCAAAGCACATTCTTTTTATTCTCAGGGGTTTTAGATTTTTCTCCCACATCCTGTAATCAAGTGAAAGGTGTTCCCATGGATCTAGCGGATTTGTACTCATCCTTTGTTTGATGTTTGCTTTTTCTTAATGGTGCTGCCCGCTGCAAGAAAAGCCAAATGCTGCCCATATGTCCCAGTGCTCCCTGAAATTATGGAGGGTGAACACTTATGGCTTCTCTCACACTTGCTCTTTCCTCAGACTCTCCTAAATGATATGTTTTCACAGGCAATTACTGAGATTTGGAGTCAGAGGACTGTTTTGTTTGGTTTTTTTTTTTTAGGTGTACCACTTAGTGGCCTTCTCATAAAAACAGGAGACAAGGAGGAGGAGGGTGACATCGTCTTAATATTGTGCTTTGCTTTATAGAATGTCCTTCAAGGAAGAGGAATTCTGCACCTTGTAAAAGTATGACTTTAATTTTGCCTTTCAAATATGAACTAAGCAAGGCTGTCAACATATACTGTGTTCTTCCTTGTCAAACCATTTCACTTAGTCTGTCAGCTGTAAACAGCTTAAGAGGCATGTCATTCCAGCATTATTATAGCACTCTGAGATTTGTTTTTAGATTGGGTTGGTATTTGTCCTAGCAAAAGGTGTAGCTATAGAGATGACATGGGTTATTTATTGTGTTACTGCATAATTTTATATGCTATTTTGTGGTAACTGCAGAGTAACTTCATTTCAAATAATGGCCACTGCAAAGTAACCATCCTGCAGTACTGTAGTAACACCACTGAGGTTTGTTATCAAATAACTTGTGTCATTACAGGAGTGCACTCCAATTAATATATATGGCTTGTGAGAAATATTTATTTCCCTGCAGACTAAGGAATGAAAATGAAGGTACACAGAGCAATAGCACTGGCCAGGAGAATTGGGTTTCCTTATATACCGATATACTGTACTTTCAGGGTTGTTGGTTTTTTTTTTAAATTCATATATTAAAATAAATGGTGTTTCAGTGACAGCATAACTTTTCCTAAGAGTGTTTTGACAGGTGATTTCCCTACATCTTTGTCTGTCAGAATTTTGACAACCTGCAAAACATGAACTGATTGTCACATATTTAACATCTTTGAGATGCTTGTGGTGTTGTTTTGCAGAGGCAAGGAGGAGGAAGTTTAAGGCCTGGGTGTAGCATGTTACAGTCCATATTTATGATCAGCAACTTTCTTAACATGGGCTGCACTGGCATTAGAAGAGAGAGAGAGAGTGTGTTCATAATATGGGAATACACAAAGCAAGCTTATTTTGTTGCCACTTTGTTGCTAAGCTTATTTTGTTGTACTCTTTTGGAATATGCTTTAACTAGATGATGGTGTGCTCTATCGTTACTGTGTGACAGCATTGAAAACAATGAAGCAGCATCCATTTCCACCGGCACAGAATTTGTTACCTTCACGGTTACCTTGTGTTCCTGCCATCTGTTTTTTAGCCACCTGTTGTCTCTGATCTTATGGTTAGATTGTAAAGGCAGAGACAGTTTTATTGTTCTGTGTATGTAAAGTGCCTACTACAATGGAGTAGGTTTGAACCCTGCAAGGGACTCTAGGCATCACTGCAGTACAAATAATAAGTGATAATCATAACTGTCCCCTCTATTTTGGTTTCAGTGGAAGTGGGGATATCTCCTTTCCACCAGCCACAGGTGGTCAGGTTTGTGATGATCCTTAGTACCTGTAAGAGTTTGTTCAGACTGGTCCCTGAGAAAGCTGCCACCTGCACAGATGAGCTCTACTATTATTATAGACAGTTCCATTGTGCCTGAAGGGCAGAGCGGTTGACCCCAATCTTCTTCCTGGAGATGTAAGTGGTCTTTTAAATATGCTGGGCTCAAGCCACTGAGAGCCATGGCGGGAAGCCCAAGCCCTTGAATTTGATCTGGTCTCTGTGGAGGCCAGTGCCAAGAACAGACAGAAGGTGTGATTTGCTTGTGGTAGCCCATGTTGCTGGTGCCGCAGCACATCTTTACTTTGAAAGCTCTGAGGGTACTTGGAACCTGAATAAATTACTTCAGAATTAGTAGCGTGGGCTAGAGACAGGATTGACTGTAACATGCCACTGCTTACAATATGAAGAGGAAAATACAGCTCTATAAGGAGAAATGGTAATAGCACAGCAGGACACCAAGGTTTGCTGAGAAAGTAGAGATGGACGAAGACCATAATAGTCACTTAAGTTCTTTCCCTGAGAAAATATTCTTTTCTGTGATCTATGTCTGTATCAGGAACTAATAGCATTCTGGCCATAATATACTTTCAGCGTTCTAGTTACCATATAGGAACTGGATTTAAGCTGTGTGCAGAGGATGGTACAACAGTACTGGTAGAAAGCTTGTGACAGCATCCTTTAGCACACACATTAAAATGACACTCAAGTCTGACAAATGTTACTTTTATCATGATGTGGAATTGCCTTAATGAATCTCCCTCTGAACTGCCCCTAAGTAAAATGTATCATGAACCACAGATTAATCAGCAGTGGCATATATGCTATTCATATATGTGTCTGACTCACAGGTGTTTCACTGGATATGTGCTAGTCAGCCAGTAGCAGACACGTTGTTTTTTTCCCCCTGGGAAGGGGGAAATGGGTGGGGACCCAGCTGTTGACAAGGGGAGAGAGGGGAAAAAATGTTGCTTGGATCACAAAAATATAGCCACCTTAACAAGAATGAGTGGCTAAAAAATAAGTATTTTCAATATATTATAAACAAAATTATCTGCCAAAAGGGCAAGATAATTATCTTAATGTGATTTTTGACCAAGATAAATATATCTTATTTTATAAACTGGATAACAATTTGAATCTTATGCAAAACCTAGAAATAAATCTAAAAAATATGATAATGTAATAAAATCTGAATTATAAGGAATCAGAGTGCCATACTTGAGGCAGTAAAATCATTTAAGAGCCAATGGAAAATAGGTTAGTAAAACCAGAGTAAGTTACTATATTTTAATCACTTGATAAATAACTACAATGTTTTCGAAGAATTGATAGTGTCATTATAGCTGCATCCCTTTTCATAAAGTGTGCATTGTTGATTCAAACTCTAATATCTGTCATTGGAATGGTATCAGAGTAGTGTCATTTTGGCAATATAACTTCTCAGGGGCATGAATGGCTGAAATCAGGAGGTTACAAATTTTTCTAAGACCTGGATTTTATTTCTGGGGGTGATAGACAAGGAATAAGTGTTTGTGTCCCTAAACCTCTGACTGGCAGAAGCTGGGACTGGATGACAGTGGATGGATCACTTGATAAATCAGTGTTTCTCAAACTGGGGTCGCTGCTTGTGTAGGGAAAGTCCCTGGTGGGCCAGGCCGGTTTGTTTACCTGCCCCTCCGCAGGTCCGGCCGATTGCTGCTCCCACTGGCCACGGTTCGCTGCTGCAGGCCAATGGGGGCTGCTGGAAGCGGCGGCCAGTAAGACCCTCGGCCCGCGCCACTTCCAGCAGCTCCCATCGGCCTGGAGTAGCGAACCGCGGCCAGCAGGAGCCGCAATCGGCCGGACCTGCGGATGGGGCAGGTAAACAAACTGGCCCGGCCCACCAGGGGCTTTCTCTACACAACCGGCAACCCCAGTTTGAGAAACACTGCGATAAATTGTCCTGTTTTGTTTATTCTCACAGAAACATCTGGTACTGGTCACAGTTGGATAGAGGATACTGGGCTAGACGGAGCGTTGATCGGACCCAGTATGGTGATTCTTATGTTCTTAACAGCCAGAGTAGCTGTTATGAAAAATGTGCAGTGCAGAGTGGAGGTAGGAAAAGTATCCATCCAACTTCAGAAGAATGGTAAGAAAAATAAGGAGATTCATATTGTAATACTCCTTACTTCTCTTAACTGACAGAGTTCTTCCAGTATGACCTAATTGGCTAAATCCAGGTCTGCAAGCCAGAAACTCCTAAGTACTAATCTTAGGTGAGGCCTGGGGATAGTCATGTGGGGCCCAATTTTCATAGAGGGAGGCTCTAATTTGGGGTGCCTGAACTTTTGTGCGCCCAACACTAGGTGCCTAGGGCCTGATTTTTCAGGTGTGCATTGCTTCATACTCCGAGCTCCTGCTGACTTCAGTTGTAATTTTAGGCATCTAGATCTAGGCTTCTCTGAGATGAGGCTCTTGGTGTCTCAGGTTTGATGCCCAAAAATGGAGGCACCCAAAATTAAAAAGCCACTTTAGAAAATATGATCCTTAACTCCTGTGTGCCTCTGTCTCCCCAAATGTAAACTGGGGATAATGATACTTCTCTGTCTTGAAGGGGTGTTCTCAGGATGCACTTTAAAGACATACATTTTATATATATAATAAATATTATTTCCCTTGAGAACAGCATAGTAGCAAACAAAATTACATTTATTCACAAAAAGGCCATAAAACAGGTAATTGTAGAGTGATCAGAGTAATACCATGCGTGCATAAATAACTAGAAACATTTTTTTTCTTATTTGGCCATTGGTAACACGAAAATCATTATTCTTTTAAAAGGAAAGCAACGTAGGTTCATGACAGAGTGTGCTGGGGTGGTCTTGCTTGACAGTTCTGGAGTTCTTCCGTCATATTCCTAATAAAGCATGACACAACTGAAATACAGTGGGGGTGGGAAGGGGGAGAGAGAGTCATACTTAGATTTTCACAAATCATCCGATAAGTTTCCTCCGTAAAGATTATGAGCTAAGGTAATGAGTGAAATATGTAAAATAGCTTGTTGAGTAAAAAAACAAATTGGTTCAAGTGGGACTGAATGGCTCAAGAGATTAGTAATGGGATGATAGCTTTTCTTCATTGAAGTGGTAGACCAGTTCAAATCAATCTCAGGTCTCAAGAGACTGAAAGGTGTTACTATCCAGTGGCTGCTTGGTGCTTATTTGAAATGAGTTTCTGGTCTCACTTCCAGTCTTAGAGGGAGTGGAAATAACACCTCCTCCCCATACACACCTTATTTAGCACTAATTGTTCCCCCTGTTTGTAGTCTCTGCAGAATTTTGGTGTATGAGAAATTGTCTTTGTTTTGTTTAGTGCTATTTTGAGAACCAGAAATGAATGTTTCCCATGACATTTGTATGGAATAGCCAGTTTTGCACCAGAGGATAGAAACATTGGTATAGCTCTGTTTCCATATGAAAACTGGTCTTTGAGTAAGGTTCACATTTTAAAAAAGAGTGCTTTTACTTGAGAATAGGGCCACCTTAAGGTGCAAATGAGCCCCTGGACTGCTCACGTCCCAACATTCTGCCTAGCCCTGCCTTGCACAATGGAACTGCACCAATTCTTCCGCCAGGGAGCTTGCCTGGCCATGGTAGATGGGGCTGGACTAAGTAGACCTCAGCATTTAAATAGGGAACAGATTTGATCCCAACACATGAAACAACCAGTGGGTATAAACATCAACTGAAATCTGCTCACTAGCAGGTGGCCCTCAAGGCTGACTTTAGAGCATGTATTTTTTATGATACATGTGGTCAGATCAGTGAAGTCAATGCAGCTATGCCAATTTACACCAGCTGAGGATCTGGCCCATCAACATGATTTGAATGATTATCACAATTAAAATATCAAACTTTGTTCATTACTTATACCAAATGCAAAGGTTAAGCAAACCATAAAGAACCAGTATCACTGAACTGAGAGCTTTGGATTTAGTTGACTAGACCAATATGTCTGGAGCTACTAAGCCACAACAGTGTTGATATTATGGAATGTACCAAACAAAAAAGAGACCAAGAGGTATTACAGAAAAATCGCAGCAGCCCAGTGTGTGCGGCTGCTCCGAAAAAAAGAAAACAGGATATTAGGTTACTTTAAAGGAGTCAGAGAATTGAAATCACATGACTGATCAAATTTTCTATAGAACTGATGGAACATGAATTCATTTGGAGTCACCTTTCAAAAGGAATTTTATTTTTGCCCTGAAGAGGGTGCATCAGATGAAAGCCCAGTTGACTCAGGTTTAAGAAGGTTTGTCAAGAGGGAAGGCATGGAAAGAAGACAAATAGAGGTGACTTGATAAAACTTTCATTATTATGTAGGGGCTTGATGAGTGAAATGAGATGAGTTGCAAATGGTCATGAATGGTTCAAATGCCAATGGAGCAATTGCAAATTAATCTATTAAAAATAAGTTGGAGGCAGAAGCATATGATTCAAAGAATTGAAAATATATGGAATAAACTGCAGAGTAAAGCTACAATGATTTTGAAATATATTCTGAAAGGGAGATAAAGTTTGAGCAGATAAACTCTCTTGCTGAGCAGCCGCTCACTTAATAACCTGGCCCACACCAGACATATTAGCATACTGTTTCTAGTGGGGTGTTTAACCAGAAGAACCTACAGAGGGTTTTTTAATCAGACGCCAGTAAAATATCTTATGGGCAATTTTCTTGATCTTGATTTTCCTGTTTCACTGTGTGTGTGACAATTTTAACTTGGATTTAGTATTGGTGCAAGGTGATGATTTGACAGCATTGGGTAATTGAAGGTCTCTAATTATCACAGTCAAGGCTGAGGAAGCTTCCCCATGCGACCCTGCTAAGGTACCTCCACCGTGACCTGAAGGGACAGCTCCCTGCAGGAAGTAAGAAGGGTAGTTTAATCTAAATCAGTCCTTGGTCTCCAAATATGAGTCTCTGGCTAATTAGGTCAAATGTCAGATACTTTTTGCTTTATAATTATAATAATGCACATTTATTTTTGAAGAGCTCAGATCCAAAGGCTTAAGAAAGCGGCATGTAAAGTTATCCAATTGAAAGTCTGGCTGAGCAACCTATTTTATGTTTCCCAGTAACGATTACAGGGGAGCTTTTTGTGATGTGAACGCTTTGTCCAATAGCAGTTGGAAGCTACTTCACAAAGGCCACCAAGTAGTCATCAGGTGGAGCTACATGGGTCATTATCAGTCCAGACAGGATTTGAACTGGGGTCTTAGTGGTATTTCTCTCTCTCTCTCCTCTTTCTCTTTATACAAAGATCTCTCTCACACTCATATTCTTAAACCCCATCACGGTGGCATCTGAGCACCTAGACTCTGCTCCTGGCCCTTTGCCAGTCAGCCCCCTAATATTTATCATTTTTCAAAATGAACATAGTTACAGACTAATAGCCTTATTAGTTTATCGCAGTGGTCTGGGAAGATGAGGCTTGACTATTTTGAGATACAGACCCCCAGTGATGACACTTCATAATACTGTATGACTGGAGGATTGCTATTATAGGCAGAGAAAAAGGCAATAAAGCAGCATTGATATCCTGCCTGCCCTCTTATAGGAGTTATTGAATCAAACCTACCAGAACTGCCAGACAAACAATTTGCAGCTGCAGTTTGAGGCCTAACAATGGCACAGAATCAAAAACAGAAGCTGAAGTGCGTGTGTTCGTGAACCCCTTAGTGACCTACCACAGCAGGCCCCCTAGTATTGTTTTCATTTCAGTCCTTCCTCAGCTCAGTTCCTTCTCTTTACCTTCCTTTTCCTCTGCCTTCTGTTTTCTCTCCCATGTCTACTCATTTTCTGTTCTTCACACTCATCCCCCCTCCTTTTTTCTCTCTCGCTTTCTGCATCACCACTTTTTTATTATCCTATAGTTCACCTCTTTCCTTTAATTTTTCTTTGTTCATTTTCTTATTCCCCTTCTGTACACTTCTCCTGTCCTCTCTCTTTAATTTGTTCCTTTCCTTCAATTCATTTTATTTCTCTGCTTCTCATCCCCTCCATGTCCCTTTTTCTTCCCCTCTGCTATGCCTCCTTCTTTTCACTTTTCTCTTCCTTTCTGTTACCTTCTGTTTCTCTTTCTCTTCCACCTTTACCTCATATCCTTTCTTGTGCATATATTTAGCCAGTTGCTGAGCTCCAGGCCGCTCTGCCTGCTCAGTGTCAGAATGTTAACCTTCCGCATGCCCTGCGATTTCTGAAGTGCCAATCTGCCTCAGCTCAGGAGATAGAGTTGGTGAGGTCTGGGGCTAATGTCTGTGTAGAAAGTGACTTTGCAGGAACTAGCTTAACACTAGCACTCCCAACAAAAGTATTCAGTAGCCCTCAGGCCATCCCCCCACTTAGAATCTGAGGCCTGGTCCACACTACCCCCCCACTTCGGACTAAGGTACGCAAATTCAGCTACGTTAATAACGTAGCTGAATTCGAAGTACCTTAGTCCGAACTTACCGCGGGTTCAGACGCGGCAGGAAGGCTCCCCCGTCGATGCCGCGTACTCCTCTCGGCGAGCTGGAGTACCGGCGTCGACGGCGAGCACTTCCGGGATCGATCCGGGATCGATTTATCGCGTCTAAACCAGACATGATAAATCGATCCCAGAACATCGATTGCCTCTGCCGGACCCTCTGGTAAGTGTAGACGTACCCTAAGTCAAAGCTCACTGAAGTCAATGGAAGGCTTTAATTTTGGTGGGCTTTGGATCAGACCCACAAACACTATGGCACAGATCCTCAGAGCTGTTTAGGCACTTAAACTCCCATTGATTTCAAAATACCTGATATCAAATGGCACCTAAATAACTTTGAGGATTCGGGCCTATCTATCTACCATATTTCTAAGGCTCCCATCACAATGGAATCTCAGCAGTTGTGGCATCATGGGCCAACATTTTCAATCATAGGGGCCTAAAATTAGGTTCCAAATATTTGTTTAGGCACCTAATTTTAGGTCCCTTTTCTTCTGAAAATTTTGGCCTAAATATGTAGTTGTGTTGTAAAATCCTTGACTGGAAGAAAGAACAAGTAGAGTAATGGGGCACTTATATGCAGTATGAATATCACTAGTGAATGACTCTCATAATTCAGAAGTAAACAGGTAATTTCAACAGTACAATATCCTGGATTCTGTGAGGGCAGCTACAACTCTTGGGGTGCCTGCATTATCACAAGAGCTGTGTGAAATTTTCGCAACAAAATTTGGAAACCGCAGAATCCATCTTCCTGTCTGTTTAGAAATTGGACAAATTTAATGAAAGAGCTGGAAAATGTTATGACAGTTCACTTTTAAATAAGTCATCAGAGAAACCTCAGCATTTTCACAATTCACATTTTTTGCTCCAGCTAAGAAATTTTTTTGAATCAAAACCATGCAAAATATCAAATGCTTACATATTTTGTGGCAAAAATGCCGTTGCATGAACATTTCACTACAAGTGAAATTTTGGGGCCACAAAATTGCAATTTTGGGGGTAAAATGTTATGAGAAGAATTTTCTAGTTTTGCAGATCCCTAAGCACATTGGGTTTTCCCACTCTCTTTCTTGTAACCAGCATCCAACTTTCTAGTCTAATCTTTACCCATTTACCTGTCCTACCAGTTGCTCCATCTGAGCAGATAGATGGACGTTTCCCCATTAGCTTTGCTCAGGTTTTTACTATTTTCCATTTCAGTGCGGTTCTTCACTGAGGTCTCTGTTCTTAGTTTTGTTTATTTTGCATTTCTTTTCCTTCCTTTTGGTATTTTTCAGTTTCCTTTTAAAACTTGGTTGTTGACATTTATTTATGATGTGTGTTGCAGTAGTACCTACAGGATGCTGCCAAAATTGGGCCCCATTGTGCTGCATGTTGCGCAAACACATAGTGAGACAGTCCCTGCTCTAAATAAACAAAAGTGAAATAGAATGAGAAGGGAAACAGAGTCACAGGGAAGTGAAGTGACTTGCTTCAGGGCCCACAGCAGGTTGGCGGCAGAGCTGGGAATAGAACCAATGTCCTCCCTCCCAGACCAATACCCTCTTAACTGCATGACGCTACCTCTCCTCATATCAAGATATACAAAAGAGAGAAACTCGTCTTATCCTCTTCCATCTCCTGCTGCTGCTCCTGTAGAGTTTGATGCTGGTGAAAGTAGAAAGAAAATCAGTTCTTATTTAAGCCATCCCTTTCTGTCCTGATTGGATTTTTTTCCCTTTTGTGTGCTTCTTTATTTGATTTAAAACCTTAAATCCCTTGGAGCTTTTCTATTAAGTGGTTGAGCACAATTTGGAGGGGGGGAAAGTCCAATCAAAGCATTACCTGAAAAGTCCTAGTTTATTTTTAGGTAATGGAACACTGTGGCTGATTGGATTAGTCCAAGTGCTTTGGACACCAGACACAGGCTCATATGAGCACACGGGCATGGTAAGTGTTAAGTGTTCACTCTCTTTCCAATAACTGACACTTGCGTTGCAAGCAGTGCAAATTCCTAGACACGTTCTGGCACCGGTCAATGCAAAAACAAATCTCTCTGTCCCTCCTGCTGCTTTGCATTTGCCACCTGGTGGCAGTAGATGCTTAGAAAGACTAAGGGGTAAACTATCAAAGCTTTACACTGGGTTTTAGCCGTGTGACTCCTATTAAAGTAATTTGGAGCCAGGTACCCCTGAGAGCTCCTATCTCTTTTTAGTGCCAGTATTGATTAGGCAATTCTTGACTTTGAGGGGGACAAAAACTGGTGTGTGCATGTGGCTTCTTTTCTTTACTTTGGCCTGGGTTTGAAATGAATTGTTCACCAGTAGCCATTTGCATAGGCAGTCTCAAGCTTCCATACAATTCAGTCAAACTCAATTCCTCCACCTCCTTTTCCAAGGGTTCAACATTTACTCCTCTCCTCTAGGATATCTTCAGTGCAATTTATTTCATTATTCTCATCTCCTCCATTGACCACAGTGTCTGATCCTTTGTAGCTTTCCAAGGTTCAGTGAAATATTTGGGGCTGCAGTTGAATAGCCACCCAATGGGCATGGACCTGCACCATTGAAGTCAATGAGAATTCTGCCACTGACTTCTACAGGAGCAGATTTGTGTCTTTCACGAATTCAGTAATTCTATATATTCATGAGTCCCCTGCCTTTGTTTTTTCTGGGAATTATACAGTGTCCTCATGAACTGTTTGGAAGATAACATGAACCAGGAGTGAGCCAGTTCTCGCAGAGACAAGCTGGATGAGGTAATATCTTTTGTTGGACCAGCTTCTGTTGGTGAGAGAGACAAGCTTTCGAGTTTACACAGAGCTCTTCTTCAGGGCTGGGAATGTCACAGCTAAATACAAGATGGGACAGATGGTTTAGTGTAAGTAGTTAACACACATTTCAAGGTACTATTCAAGGTGAAGTGCCCTGTTAACAACCCTCCTGTCATAGGGGAGAAAGGAAGACAGTTGGGGAGGGTTTTAGTGGGTTACAGATTGTTGTAATAACCCATAAATGCAGTGTCTCTGTTCAGCCCATGATTGTTAGTGTCTAGCAAAGTGATGAATTTAAGTTCTCAGGCATGTCTTTTGAAAGTGTTGTGCAGGTTTCTTTTGAGGATGAGGAGTGATAGGTCAGACATACTGATAACGTTGCGAGAAGTGTTCACCCACAGGTGATCTGGTGTTTTTGTCTTTTATCATTTTTCTGTGTGAGTTCATTCAAGAGCATAGCGGTTGTCTGGTTTCACCCACAAATTGTTGTTGGGGCATTTAGTGCACTGGATGAGGTACACCACACATTGTAATAGGCATATGTAGGACTCATGGATCTTGAAAGGTGTGTTGTGGGGGGGTGTTGATCATTGTAATGGTGGAGATATGTCTGTAGATTTTGTATCTGTTGTTCTGACAGGATCTGGTACTGCTTTGAATTGGTGTGTCTTGGTCTGAGAGATTGGGGGGGTTGTTTGAAGGCCAGAAGAGGGGATTCAGGAAAGATTTGTTTCAGGATGTGGGTCCCCATCAAGTATGGGTTGTAGGTGTTTGATGATGCCTTATGGGTTTCAATGTGGGGTAGTAGGTAACAACTAGGGGTGTGTGTTTGGAGGGGGCGTTATTTCTGTATTGAAGCAGGTTCTCTCGGGTTATTTGGTGGCCCGTTCCATGATGCATGCAATCTATTTCTTGGGTGGAATGTCCTTGTTTGGTGAAGGTGGTTTTGAATGTGTTATGTTCTTGCAATCACTCAATTGGTCATCAAGGTCTCTTTATAATTCTAGAAAGACAGGCTGGGGATCCCCAGCCTAAACTTACAGTGTTTATTAAGGAGTGAAACATAGGGATCCCATTTGAAAATAAATTTATTTTTGTGAGAAACTAAAAGAAAGAAAGCAGTTCCCCTACCTCCTTCTGCAGCTCTAGCTGTAATGAGAATGTCTCCTGTCAAATGCTTCCTGTTTCTCTTTATGCATCTAATGCATAGGAAGATTCTACAGAATGAAGTAACATCTCTTCTGGAGCTAACACATGCTCTGAATATATATGTGTCCTTTTTCTTTGATAGTTTCAGTGCTTTATAATTATTTATAAGGGCTTCCCTGCCTGTTTCTTTGGGTGTCTTAGAGTGGCTCTTGAAAGCTGTTTAAGCAATAATAAGTACTGCCAACCACAAGCTGCTGAGGTGGCATTGCTTTCTCCTGCAGTAAAACCCATGCGAGGAGGCCGTGGTTTATACCCATTGCCCACATGGGAGCTGTCCAGAAACCCTATTGATCTCGGGAGGCCAAAATAATCTGTATGGAGCCTCTATGCGTCTGCTGCTGCTTTTTGCCTCTGACACTCACCTCTTACTCCACTGGAGGGACTCCCCTGTCCATACCTGTCCTGGGGCCTTCCTTTAAAGGGGCATCCCCATATCAGCGGGGTCTACTTGGAAAAGATAATATTTACTCCCTTGTGTGGCTGAGCTGGGCTGTGACAATCCAACCCATCATGAGTACTGTGAGAAATGGGGCACAACAGTAACCAAGGCAGTGTCATTTCAGGGACTGTATGAGCCTCAAAGTTCAAACAAACAAGCTATATAAAGTCCTTCTCTTTACTGGCAAGCCAAATGGAAGTTTTTCTAGAAGGGTATTTTTAGAAATCTCAGTATAATGACAAATTTCAAGCTCAGTTAAATAACTTTTTTGTGAAATGATGCAGAGCACAATTAGTACAGAGACATGAATAGTGAGAGATCCAAGCTGGTTTGCCTGATATTGTGTAAAAATGTGTGTAACTTTGATATAGAACGCCTTGCCAAACTAATTATCGAAGCATATGCAACCATCATCGTAGGCACAGGTACTTAGCATTTGATTAGATGCTCAGAGCCGAAATCAGTATGAGGGAGCTGATATGAAAAAAGTATTTGATCTTTAAATTTTCACTGTTGCAACAAACCATGTTCATGTGTCTTTTTTTACACGTATGACTGATCTCATGTAACAAAGTATAAAAGCTGAGATTTAAAAGGAGCCACACATTTTTGGACTGGAATCCTCCCCTCCCACACACTTTTATAATTGGGGATTCTGAGAAGAATATCTAAAACTTAAATATTTTCACATGAATAATGTAAATTCATTTAGCAGCTATTGAAATAAATAATACTTTCCATTTCTGCAGCACCTTTCACATGAGGAAATTAAAGTAACTTACAACCATTAAGGGCCAGATTGTGAACCAATTACTCCCATAAGTACCCGCTCACCAGTGTGAATAAGGGGTTCACAACTATGCCTTACTACACTCTTGTGATGTATGTATTGTTATCTCCGTCTGCAGATGGAGAAACTGAGTAAACTTGCCTGTGTGTGGGATGAAGTCTGAGGAAAGGATGTAACTGAGAAGTACCTAAAACTTAAATTTGGTTCCTTTAGAGCAAGATTATAAATATTACAAATTAAAACAAATTATTCCACCTAAAATGTTAAAGAAATAGGGCCAGATCTTTGGCTGGTGTAAATTGGCATAAGTCCATTTACTTCAATAGATCTATGTCATGATGCAAAATTTCTCTAATTCAATGGTTCTCAACCAGGGGTATGCAAAGGTCTTCCAGGGAGTACATCAACTCCTGTAGATAGTCGCCTAGTTTTACAACATGCTACATAAAATGCACTAGTGAAGTCAATACGAACTAAAATTTCATGCAGACAATGACTTGTTTATACTGCTGTATATACTATACCGGTGTTTCTCAATCTGGAAGTCGTGATTTATTTGATAATTTATATGGTAAAAATGAGAAAATAAGCAATTTTTCAGTAATACTGTGCTGTGATACTTGTATTTTTATGTCTGATTTTGTAAGCAAGTAGTTTTTAAGTGAGGGGTACTCAAGACAAATAAGCTTCCTGAAGGAGGTACAGTAGTCTGGAAACATTGACAACCACTGCTCTAATTGACCTGGATCAAAAATGTCTTTGTTTTACTTTCTATTTCTATAGTAAGGCTATTGGGATCTCAGCATTAAAATACAGTCTCAGAAGGATTTTTTGAATCATGTTTTTAAGAAATTTCATAAATGGACCACTGCACTTCCCCCAAATTAATGAGTCTGATGTTTCATTTTCTAAGACCAAAGGTCCCTGCATCTTCCAAGTATTAGAGTGAGTTGTTTTCCAGAAACCCAAAGGTGGAAGTTCATTAGCAATCTATTTGTGTGTAATACATTTTATAGTAACAAATAAAAAGGAAGTCACAACTGGTCTAGTCAAATTTGCTTCCTGCCCTCTAGTCAGGGACGTATCTCCCATCGAAACAGGCATGGGATGTTTCTTAATAGTGCTGTCAACAGTTCTCTCCGGAAACAGCAAAAGAGAGATCCCAGATCAATCTATGAAAGTGAAAAGGGTATTCCCAGAAACACTGAGAAAATGAATGCCAAGGGCTTTTGTTACACTTTACCAGGGAGATCAGGAGTGAATGCACCAAACCGAAAACTCACTGCTGTGGAAATAAGCACTCAGGGCTAGACTCTGCTTGGAGACAGCAGAATCTGCTACCATTTGCTGCTCTGAGGTGTACAGTGCCTCACAGAGCTGGGGAAAGGAGGCAAGACCGTGGCTGGCAGTGCAGGAGAGGTGCATCTTATTTAAGGAAGTGGTAATGGGCATACAGCCACTCTGTGCCCAGCAGCTCTGGTATTCTGTCTTTGAGAAGCCCAGGAGCTACCCCTCGGTGCATCAGGGAGCTCCAGGATGTATATGTGAACATGTAATTCCTGAGGCAGAATGCCTTCCAGTGTTCCCTGTGAGGCGGCAAGGCTCCACACAGCTCCGTGCTACGGACTGTGTCTAAATGGCACCATGTAGCTCTCAGTGATGAAGTTTTAGATTGGGTTTCCTGGAATATAATCAAAGAGAATGTAATAAAATCAACATTTTGAAAACCCCTAAGCCTCTCCACACTTCATGTCTAGTAGGCCCCATTCACTTAGAAACTCCAGACATTGATGTACATTTTTAAAGCAATGCAAGGGAGACTATTCCATTTTCCAGGCTTTTAAAGAACGTGACCACAGAGGATATTAACAAAAATTTGCTGGATTATCTCAAAAGAGTTTGAATATAAAGTTCTTTTTGCAAATATATATACTGTAGAAACTTAATTTACCAGCACTGTTTACCATTTGATCAGATAAAAGAATATTAACTCTTAAAAATGAGATACAAGCTGAATTCCCTTTTGATTGCATTGTATAATAACATCATCTTTCTGTGAATTAGTACAGTGCCTTTTGTTGTAGAAACAGACACACGTGGAAGTAGCATTTCAGTCACCTCTGGGGTGAACCACAGTAGCTGTTTGCCTTAAATTCTTGTAAGTGCAGTCAAGGTATAAAGAAGAATATGGTCTCCACATGAAAATAAAGCACTTAAAACTGTCAGTCAAATTAGGTTGAATCTCCAAATTCTCACAGGTTAGGGCAATACAGAAGCAATAACAGAGGGTCTGATCCAAAATTCATTGAATGGGAGCTTTCCCATTGACTTCGAATCAAGCCTAGTCAATCACCTCTAAACGAAATAATGAACAAAACAATATGGAATGATCATCTACAGCATTTACAGCTCATCACGCTGTATTTGGTTTGTCTCAGTTCGTTAGTCAAATTGAAAGCCTGTGTAATTCTAAGGCAGAGCTACAGTGTCCACGCAGCAGTTGTAGATTGTTTGCTAGCCCACAAAATAACACATTTATTCAAAAGCTTTATAACACTACCAACGGCCAAACTCACTTAGCTCATGCAAATAGCCCCACTGAAGACAACCGGATCGCTCATGGGAGCAAAAGGGAACAGGGTTTGGCTTCAAGTGTAAGAAAGGCAGAGATTGCATCTAGTGAAGGAAATAAGAGTAGTGTAAGCATGACAGCAGAGAAACATGTTACTCTAACTGGCAATAAAAAGGGCGGGATTTAGAATAGAATTGAAATAATGGTGGTATTAACCCCAAATTCCTCCTTAATTCACCCTCCCCAGATCTACCATTTAAAGGAACATTGCAGTGCTGTTTGTCCTATCTTCATCCTAAACTGAACATGTATTTCTCTCCCTATGTAGTTATACAGCACCTTGGCCAGATCCTCAGCAGGACTAAATCAGTTTCCCTCCATCAGAATCAATAGAGCTGTGCTGATTTACCCCAGCCGAAGTTCTGGCTTTGTGTCTCTGCCCATTAACTTTGTTTTATCCGGTTTCTGATTTAAAAACTGAATTTGTAATTTGTGTTAGGCACAGTTTAGGCGGGAAGTTTGTTTCATCTTATTTCTTGACAGTTTCTGTGTGTGCCAGTGGCAGCGTTCTTAACCCTGAATCAAAACCTAATCTCTCCAGCCTTTGTAAAACCTTTTCCTCTAATTCTCTCCCTAGTAAATTATATTCTGTTCTTTGCCCTTGAATAATTTAAAAACGTATAGAATAAAGTACGTTTTTTTCTGTTCCATTGAACGATACCTGGTAATCAAAATGCTGCATTCATATCTCGCTGCAGTGATCTCATTTCTATTGGGACACCAATGCAGTGAGCACAGGCCCATGTTGTGTTCATCCTGTTACAACCAGATAAACTCATAATGTAGACAGATAAGAGCTATGCTCATTAATCTATTAATTGCCTATTGTCAGTTGTCAATATGTTTTGCTTGATGGGAAGCCTGAAGATTAGTTTGTATTGTGAGGATGTAGATTTTTTTTCTTCTTCTTCTTATTTTATTTTGATGTGTCGGGTACTATAAAATGACATTCATCTGGCAGCGTCTTGCCTGAGCAGAATACAGCTGCCTTTTTTGGTGAAGTAAAAATATAATGCCCTAAACAGCAATGAAATAAAAAACATATTTTTACCGAGAGTGGCGAGTGTGTGGAGTGGTTTATGACGGGCATTCAGGACATCCTTAAAGTCAACACAGCTTGAGGTACCCTGATTATTTGGGGAAGCTGAAACTCTGCAGGGACTTCAATGTTCATTGGACATTTGAGACTGATTTTGTCTGTGACTGGAGCTGCTGGGGCAGGATTTTATTATAATTGTGAGCACTTTAATATGCCACAAAGAGATTTCAAGTTCTCTGTTTTTCTGGACTATCACAAATAAAATGTTTAACAATGAAGTACAATCACCAAGTTTACACCTCCGAGAGGGGTGATTTTCAGGGCTCCTGCAAAGAATTAGGCATTTTATTTGCCTAACTACCCAATGGTTGAGAGGACGCTGCTGCAAAAAAAGGAGCATGCTGTAGAGGGGTTTAATAGACTATTTGAATCACAGCTTCAGCTCATATGTACCATGGACAAAAAGGCTGTCTGATATATGCATGTAATAATAAAGATGAGATTTTAAATACAGGTTGGGTGCCCAGTAAAATTCTGGAGACATTTCTGCCCATGGCAAGAAACAAAAAAGTCCTCACTTTTTATGAGTTAGTAACTTGACCTCTCTGTGTCATTGTATTACTTGCAACATTATCTGTTAGGTGGTCAGCAATTAAACAGCTGAGGCCAGATGCTTAACTGGTGTAAATTGATTTCAATGGAGCTATGCCAGTTTACAACAGCTGAGGACTGGGCCCTTTTTAGCCCTACAAAATAAGGCCATGTTGCACCTTCTTTTTTAAAAATTCAAACTCCCTAGGTTAAACTGACTATACAAAATGGATGATGCAATGATCTAGATAGGCCGGCCTTCAAGAGTCCTAACCATTCCTTTAAAATACTCAAGACTTTCTTTTGTGGTGACCATGTCACCCCACCATTGTCATCAGCACTTACATATAGAGCTGGGCAAATTACAGACTTTTTGGTTTGCTTGCAGTTCTGAAAAATTGAAAATAAAATTTGATTTGGCCTGAACCTGAAAATTCCAACCTCATTCAGAGAGGGATTTGAACTTGGATCTCCCAAATTGCAGAAGAGTGCCTTCGCCACCCAGCTGTGGGATTTTCTAGGGTAGGACTTTCTCAATCTCTCCTGTTGCATCTATTCCACTGTGTTTAAATAATTACAGAGTCTTTGGAGCAGAGACTGGGTCTCCCAGGGGAGAGCCCTGATGGTTGGATTGTAGTGTCATTCTCTCTCTCTCTTTTTCTCTCTCTGGCCCACCTCTTCCTCCAGCCATTTTGTGAATGCCACCTACATTCTGAAACAGCAATTTCAGTGAATAAACTATTTGAAAAATATCACCGATCCCTACTGCCATTTACTATATGGAGACTTATCTGCATAAACAACTATTTTCATGTTGTTTGCCAGTACAGCAGGCCCAAATAAGACAGCCATGCCACTTAACCCCATATAGCGTTGCCAACTTTCTACTCACACAAAACCGAACACCCTTGCCCCGCCCCTTCTCTGAGGCCCCACCCAGGCCCGCCCCTTCTCTGAGGCTGCACCCCCTGCTCACTCCATCTGTTGCTCGCTCTCCCCACCTTCACTCACTTGCTCATTTTCACTGGGCTGGCTCGGGGGTCTGGGGTGCGGGTGTGGGCTCTGGCTGCGGGTGTGGGCTCCGGGGGGAGTTCAGAGTGTGGGAGGGGGATCAGGGCTGGGGCAGGGGATTAGGGCATGTGTTGGGGAGAGAGAGGGCTCTAGCTGGGGATGTGGGCTCTGGGGCAGGGCTGGGGTTTGGGGTGTAGGAAGGTGCTCCGGGCTGGGACCAAGGGGTTTGGAAGAGAGGGAGCAGGATTAGGGCTGGGGCAGGGGGTTAGGGCCTGGGAGGGGGCCAGGGGTGCAGGCTCTGGGTGGCGCTTACCTCAGGCAGCTCCAGGAAGCAGCAGCATGTCCCTGCTGCAGCTCCTATGCGGAGGCATGGCCAGGCGGCTCTGCACACTGCCCCGTCCACAGGCGCTGCCTCAACAGCTCCCATTGGCTGTGGTTCCCAGGCAATGGGAGCTGCAGGGGTGGTGCTTGGGGCAGGGGCAGCATGCAGAGCCCCCTGGCTGCCCCTACACGTAGGAGCAGGAGGGGGGAACATGCCGGCTGCTTCCTGGGAGTCGCATGATGCGGAGGCTAGCAGGGAGCCTGCCAGCCCCACTGCGCAGCACCGCCAACTGGACAGTCAATGGCCTGCTCAGCGGTGCTGACTGGAGCCGCCAGGATCCCTTTTTGAGTGGGAGTTCCGGTTAAAATTCAGACACCTGGTCACCCTAACCGCATAATATCACGACATGTGGGAGGCAAGGTAGCTGTACAGGGGCCATCTGCAGCCACTGCCACCACAGAAGGGAGCTCGTTGTGGAGAAGCTCTGTACATTAATCTCTAAAGGTTTGGGGGTAAATTCTATCTGCAGGCCCATTTATCTATTATTATTGACAGTTAAAAATAGTTTCCCTAAAAATATTATCCCCAAAAAATTGCTTTAGACAAAACAGAATGTAATTTATAAAGAAATTTAAACAACTTCAAATTTTCTTGTTTTGAAATAGTAGGAAAAAATCCCAGTTTTTCCCAGTATTTGACTCTTCTCCTCTTGTTTTTTCTACTGGAAAAAACTGGGGGGAAAGTTTGAGAAAGTGAAGAGAATTAAAAAAAACCTTCTAATACTTTTTAACCTTTTTTCCACTAAAAAAGTATGAAAATAATGTAAAATGACAGAAAATGTTACTCTCCCCACATTTTTAAAAGGGTTTTTTTTTTCTTCAATTTATTTTCCAAATTTTGAAAAGGTATAAAGTTTACAGGGTTTTATGTTTCCTTTTGCCACTCTGTAACTTTTCCAATGTTGAGGAAGTTTTGGAAAGTGACAGTAACAAATGGAAAAGTGAAAGAAAATCCCTGGACATCAATCATTATCTTGCACTTACTGGTTAATGGGTTAAGAGAAATACTATGAGGAAAAAAGGATAAAACAAAACTTTAAATGATGAACAGTTAATATTTTTCTTTAAAAAGGTAGTTTATGAAAAACGTAAAAAAGGTTAAAATGTTCCATTTCAAATCCTGCAAAAGGGAAACAAATTAGAAATGTTTCTCAATTCCCCCCTCTCTTCTCCCAGGGATTTTGGCCAACCAACTCTATTGTTTGTTACCGAAGGGCCTAAATGCACCACATGAGATCAGGACTCCATTGTACTAGCTGTTGTACAAACACACAGTAAGGGCCAGATCCTGCCCCAGAGAGTTTACAATAAAAATGGACATGGCAGAGTGTAGGAGGAAGGAAGCATTATTGTCCCCATTTTACAGATGGGGAACTGAAACACAGAGAAATGCAGTGTCTTGCCCAAGATCATGCAGGAAGTGTGTGACAGAGCCTTGATTTACCCCTAGATCTTCTGAGAAGTAGGCCACTGCCTTAACCACAAACCCACCCTTCCTTATCATTCTTTATTTCTCTGTCTATCCTACTATCACCCCTTCTATACATTTATGTTGTCCTGTTCTCTGCATGAAGTCAGCAGATTACATTGTTGCAGACGGCAGTGAATTCTGCTCCCCCACCCCTTTAAAAAAATACCCCTATGTTAAACTACTAGGAATGCATTTCTTCCTCATGTCACTCCCAGGTCCCTCCCTACTGTGGAGGAGGTGACAATTCAGGGAACACTCTGTTTTGTAAATTGTGACCTTTAGAATTGTATGCACCCCTTTTGAGCCCACATCCCATTGTAAGTCAGCCCCTTTTGATCCATCCTCCATCCCCTTTTATTGACTGGCTCTCCCTGTTTCTGCAAAATGTGTCAACCCCGCTGCATGCTCCCTCTGTGAGTTCTTTACTTCTTGATATTTCTGCAGCAGGACTGGGGCTGACATCAGTTTGTTTAGTGGAGTAGAAGACAAAGGCAGGTTGCTGTCATTGCAGTTGAATAGGTCAGCAATGACAACAACCTGTTCTGCGGGAACTATCCCCCACTGACACTGTTTTCACTGCATTTGAATGGAGGCTCTTGGGGGTCTTTCTTTAGGAAGTGGGGGTGGGGAAGGGCAGAGAGGTGGGGAGGAAAGGAATGAAATAACTTAAAAAGTAAAACCCAACTTGCTTCAGTTGAGCATTGACTTCGCTAACAGAAAGACTAGGCACTTTAAAGAGCTGTAGGTGTGGTATATGAAGCAATCTTCCCTTTGCTTCACTTTGGCCGCTACAATAGAGGACAAAGTCCCCTCATATATCTAGATTTTTTTTTAAACTAGTTCATCATCTTTAGGAGCAAGAGAAACTGTTCCAGTAAAATATAAACCAGCTCAAACATTTGTCCAAATTGAGACGTCTTTGTGATTGGGTTAACTCTTTTGTTTGATCGATAATTGTTCTCTTTTGTGGACATCTGCACTTCCTGGCTGCAGCATAGGTGTAAGCAGGAAGCATAATGATCCCATCTGGGTCATCCGCAGGGGGTTTGTATCCAGTACTGCAGCTTAGACTTTGACCAACTGAGCTAGAGGAATAGCTCCATGCTGACTACCCATGTGGGGAGTGAGGGGGATCTTCGTGCTTGCAGATGATAGAAATCCTGTTTTCCAATGTTTCTCTTTTAGAAAAAGATTTATTTAATTCACAACATGAGGAAATATCCTCAACACAAGTTTTCAGTCTGTTAATTACCTTGTGACATGCAACCGAACACATACATTCCACACATTGGTAACACATTTCAATTGCTTGAGTAACACGTTAGCAAGTTTGAAAGATGAGAGGTATGATGGTTTCAGTGAAATGGAATTTCTTTCTAGGTGACAGCTTGTGGCTTCATTCCTTTTGGAAACAATGAGAAAGGGCAACCATCTTCACTTGGGGCATCTCACACTCTAATAAAGTAGTAGCCATCTTTACTGGAGAGAAGAGACATCGGTTCCAATTGTAAGTTATAGGAAATGTCAGCCATTCTGAGTAAGAAAAGATTTTCAATATAGTAGGAAAGATCAGAAAAAACAATTGTTAACTTTGCTAAATTACAATCTAATTTGTTCAAAGGTAGCTGGCAATGCCTTTTAACCCTGGGGAAATGTGATGGATAACTGCCATCAATTAATTAAAGACGGGATCTGAGAAAAAAGTTAGCCACTGAAAATTCTCAAATGTCTGATTTAAAAAAAATAATTTTTATTGATAACTAAGTAAAATATTTTGTTGACAATGCCCAGAAAAATAATTTTTTACTTACAGATTATGTGCTGTAAAATTGGGGAGGATATATTTTACAGCTGGGTGAAATTTTTCGGTCAAAGAATTTGTTTGCCAAAAAATGCAGTTTTGGGGTGACTAAAACTATTTGCTAATTCTGGTCGAATTGGATGAACAGTTTTAGCTAGGAATAAAAAATTATAATTTTTTTAAAACATCAAAATGGTTTGTTTCAACATTTTGTAAATGAACCATTTTGACTTTTCATTTCAAAATGTTTCATTTAGAAATTTTGCTAGATTTGTTAAAACAATTTTTAAAGGATAAAAAATACCTGAAAACATAATGAAAAATTTAAAAAAATCAGTTTCAGTTCAAACCAAAGTGAGATTTTGGGGGGATTTTTCAGCTCAGGCACCAAACTGAAAAAATCAATTATTCACTCAGCTGTAATATACTTTCTCCATACAAAAGAAGAGGTTGACCTTAACGTGAAAAATTGAATCCAACCTTAAGAGTGAAAAGGAGGAGAAAGACAGTATACTACATGCCAACATAAATCAGTTTTTCTTTCTGAATTGCACAGAGAATATGCAGCTACAATCAAAAGTAATCTGTCAGAAAAACTGTAAAAACAACAGAATCACAAAAAGTCAGTCACAAAGTATAAAAAAACCCTGTCTTGCAGTGTGTATATGTATAAATTATCATACACTTCTGCTCTATCTTATACTGACTTTTCACTTTAGAGAGTAAATTCTCATAGAATTAATTTCTTGTTCTGCAGTCAACTATAAATTAGAGTAGCCCGTAGCTCACCCAAATCCCTTGTAGATTTCCTCCTCCTTCGGGGAAGGCTTTGGGATATGTTAGGCATCAAATATTCTTTGATGTGTGGACAGATAGTCTACTCTTTACAATCCAGCATCTCATTATTATTTATTATGGTAGCATCTAGGAACCCTAATTAAGGACCATGGCCCAATTTTGGTAGGTGCTGTAGAAACAAATAATAAAATAGTCCCAGTCCCAGAGAGCTCAGAGTCTAGGTGTCAGATGGGATGTGACAGGTGGATTGTACAGACAAAGAGGATGGAGGTAGGTGGGAGGAGGAGGTAACAACAAGAACATCATTTTTCCGAAAACTAGAAGTCCTAGCTTGCCACTTGCCTAACCAATACCAGACAGGAGTGATTTGAAGGCACTGTGGCAGAGGCAGGTATAAAGAGAGATTAAAAAGAAGATAATGTGGTAGCTTTACACATTTTAATGGGCTGTTTTCCCCAGACATTCTCCATACAGTCTTTTTCCCAGTCTGCTCCATAGAATACAACTTCTGATTTTTTTCATTGTCAAGTGTGTTGTGTTATTTCTAGAGCTGGCTGGGATTTTTTAAAATTTTTTTTGGACAAAACATTGTTTAGTCAAAAAATGGTGATTATGCAAAACTGAAACTCTTATCAGGAAATGGTTGGTTTTGATGAATTTCTTGAGTCAAAACAAGTTGAAAAAAGGGTTTGAAATTGCTGAAACATTCTGTTTTGATTATTTGTAAATGAAAAATTTTAGTTTTCTGGTTTGAAATGAGGTTTTGTTTCAAAATTTAAGATATAATACAAAAACTACTAAACATTTAAAAATGATCAAAATGAATATATTTTAAAATTATGAAAATGAAATGTTTCCATCGTCCCAAATGGGATTTTTTTCCAGGTTTTTGGTTCACAATTTGTTTTTTGAGAATTTAATCTTCTTTCCCATCCAATTTGGAATGGGAAAAATTCTGAAATCTTGAAAATTTTCACATGACAGAAAAAATATTACCCCTTCCCCCTCACCGCTCAATGCAAAGTGGGTATAAAATGCTACCATTCTGATTTGGTAGCATTTTATGCTCACTTTTCACTCTCTTTGCACAGCTTTAAAACAATCAGACTTAAAGTTAAGCACATCCTTAAGTGCTTTACTGAATCAGGATCTACATGATTTCAAGGGGTAAGGCGATGAAAAACCAGTCCCTATATTTTTGCTTCCAAAGGTTATGACAGTCTGTTACTTTCATGGGACTTAGTAGGATTCCCAAAGCCATTTGATAACTTGCTTTCTCATAGGAAATATTTTTCAGTGTGTTTGAAGTGGTAACTCCATATTTTTAAAATGAGACAAGATTCTGACTTACTTTCAAGAACTGGAAACCCAATTAGAATTTTCACCAAAGACCAATAAAAAAGCTGTTGAAATATTTGAAAGAAAAGGTATACTATTTAAACCTTTTATTTGGAGGCATGAGAGAGAACATTGTGTAATAGAACCCCTCCTTCCAGTGGCACATACGCATCCAGTAGCCAGCAGGAAATCACCGCACTGCTATTGAAATAAGATTGATATTCATATTTTAAACTTTGAATTATGCTGTTTAAGACACTTTTTAAAAATCATATTGCTGCCTTACAGGAAACTTTGGAAAATATTCTAGTATGGATTGTGGTTTAGAATTTCATACATTTTATTCCTAAACTGATTTCATAATCCTGTGTGTGTGGACATCATCATCATTCCCAAATAAACTAATTGCGACAGCACAAACTGAGGCTCACAAATGCAGGTGAAGAATGAATACACCAACAACATGTGGATGTAGGATCTTGGATCCTTAGGACTTTATCTGTTCCTACTGTACTTAGGTTCCAATTCAACCAAGCATTTGAGTTTAATTTTAATCACAAATTAAACTCAAATGTTGGTTGAATTGGAACCCAAGTACAGTAGGAACAGATAAAGTCCTAAGGATCCTAAGGATCCCAACCCTATTCAACAAGGAACTTAAGCATGTAGTGACATCCCACTGATTTCAATAGACGTATGCATAGCAAAATAGATTTGGACTGCTGAATCAAAGCTTTTATTCTTCATCTGAAATAATAGTGCTATGTTTTAACATCACAGTGGGGGATTTTGATGTCATAGAGGTTTATGACATAGAAAACTTCAGAAACCAAAGAATTAAGGATAAAAAAAGAGCCTTTTGTCAGGCAAATGATCATAGTAATTAAAAACTATGCAGAGAAATACATAAGTATGGTATGCTGCAATAGGAGCAGAATTTGTCTCCAAACAAAATGGTGTTCCAAATATTCCATACATCATGAGTGGGTATTTTAGAAAAACACATTAAAAATAACTTTGCTATTTGTTAATTATGTGGTGTTTTTAATAAATCCATCTAAATATCCTTAACTCAAGGCACTGAGCCTTTGTTCATAGTGTGGTATATTTATGAATAGAACAATATGTCAGCCCTAGTTTTGAATTTCCTGGCTTTGATCATTTTAAACTACTACCTTACTAATGTTTAAATGTAGGATTTTTTTAACTTCTCTTTACAGCTCTGCAGCACCAAGCAGTGATGTATTTGTAGAAGGAAGTTATGCTGTTCCCCAGCACTCAATATTCAGTAATGTCCCAGCAAGGAAAAGCATTTTTTCTCTCATATTTTATGTGGGTTTTATTATCATTTGCTAAATATATTATGATTTCCTATTTAGCTTAATCTGCAGCTTCAAGAACTTTGCATGAGATTTCCCAAATAAATCACTGTGGCAAAGCATTAATAACTGTATATTGTGCCCATTTGAAACACATTGTTTTTAAAAACAAAGTTTGGCTACTGAACCAGCATCTTTGTTCATCGGTATTAGAGTAACAATCTGAGTATCTCTTCCTTTCCTTTGAGATTTTCTCTATATTTCAGGTTCTGGACAGGTGTAATGGTTAGTTATTATTTATCATACGGTAGTATCCAGAGGACCCAACCCAGACTGGGCACTGTGCAAATACATAGGGGATATCTGTGCAGCAGCTGTGAGCATGCTTCCCAGCGCAGGTAGCAGAGGCCACTCAAAGCACTTTGCTGCCCTAGCCAAAACGTAAGTGTGCCCCCTCCCTCCTACCCTCTCAAACACCAGTCTGGTTTGGCCCTGCTGCCTTAGGCAGCTTCCTCATTTGACTTTAAGTAGAGCGGGCTCTGGCAGGTAGAAAAATGCCCTAGCTTTGCTCAAGGCAGAGCACTAAAAATAGCTGGGGGTAGTATGGGCAACAACTTGGGCTTGTCACCTGAGTACAAACCCACCTGGACTCCCTGAGTACATAGTTGGGTGGCTAACCTGAGCCGCTGCCCATGTTGTTACCCCAAGCTACACTGCTATTTTTAGTGCACCAGCTCAAGCAGAGCTAGCGTGTTCCTGTCTACCCATGGTGGGCACCCATGCTCCCAGCTAGTGTAGATCTACCCATAGTCAGAAATAGTACCTGCCCCAAAGAGCTTAGTAAATACTTTAAGGCTGGTTGGAACCTGGAATTCCCATTCCATGGAAAATTCCAAAATGAAAACATAAATAACATCATTCCACGTTGGGAATTTTGAATTTTCCTGCAAAATAGAAATTCCAACATGTTGTTTAGAAAAGTTGACTTTCAAAAGGAAATTGATGAGGTTCGCTGAGCTGCCCAGAGATCCGCAACCCTGCTGCCAGGCTCATAGCTGCGCATCTTGAGACAGGGTGTCTAGGCTCCCTGCTGTGGAATGGGGAGCCTAGAATCCCTCAGAGCCCTGGCTTGAGCTGGGGCTTCCCGGGCTGCCAGGCTCCTGGCTGTGGAGCAGCCTGCCAGGTGGAAACCTGATTGTTATCCATCAGAAGAATCCATGAACTCTACATGTTCCCACAGAATTGGCATTTTCTGATGGAAAACCATTTTGTCAGATATTTTCTGACCAGCTCCACTAATTATTGTCAGCCTCCAGAGATAGGGTCTTGAACAAGGGCCTAATGGCTATTAATGTGAAGAAAAGTAGCATCCGATCCTGTCTTTAGGTAGTTGTTACCAATCTAAGCCAATAATGGACCTGATACCTCCCTACTTGATTTTGCTAGCCAGGAAAGGCAAGGTGCCCCAGTTTCCACCAGCGCACACAGGACCTCAGTAAGTAAAATGGTCTGAAACTCAGTCAAAGACAATGTGGCATTTTTTCCCTCCAGAGAGGGATCTGCCTTCCTGGAAGAAACCAACTGAGTCTGAGTAAGATTCCCCTTCCATGAAGAAGACAGAAAACTCTTCACATTGAGACATTCAACCTTTTGTAAGTGATGACATGCCAGATTCACCTAGATGAACCTAAAAGATCATATTAATTCTAGATGTTTATCTCCTGGATCAGCTGTGCTTCTGGATAGGACTTCTTTGTTGTCATTGTGGGGAGGAACCTATCATTGTCTCCCTACCAGCCCTGACAGAGGATTTTAGAAGTTCGTTGTGCTGCAATCTATCAGCCTCAGAATGCAGTGTCTTACACCAAAGTGGACACTCTAACCTCTGCATTTCATCTGTTGCGTCTTTCCCAATCTGATCTGTGAGGATCATCTTGGGAGGGACGGGGGACAGACGACCGTTTAGAAACCTCCATAGCAGGGGTTGCAAATGTTTTCATTGTGCTGACTGCATTTTAACACAAGTTGTCTGAGACCATTTGCCTCCCGTTCACATTAACACAAACCACTTTTGCTCACATTTGCAGTGACATAACATCCCTGAGACAATTACAACAATTACATACATGGAAAAACCATATTAGAAAAGTATCTAATATACTTGTAGCTGTCTTTCAATGCAATTTATCAGCTGGAAATGAGGAAGATGCAGCATTTTGTGGCCTGCCAGCTGTCCACAGACCCCCAGTAAATGTTCTGCAGACTACCAAACGTTCACAGATCACAGTTTTGGAACCTCTGCTCTATACCAGTGTTGGAGTACAAGTAACTGCCATAATGAAATCATCAATGGAGTGTTACATAGACTGTAAAGTACTCTGTCTTAGCGACATCAGTGTTCAATGAACAGGTCTACAAACCAAAAGGAGTAAAGGTGAGCCTTGACCTAAATATAAAAACATGAAGTAAAATTAGAATCTCTGTACCAAACTACATATACATGTACAGTAAGGCCGTACAAGTAATCAGCCTCAACATAGCAAAATTACCTATATGATAGGTTTAATGAGTGTTCTTATCTTAAATCTACATTTAAATCCATGCAGTAAAACCTAAGCATTAAAATGATCAGTTCTTGTTTTATCGCAAAGCTCCAGGAATGAGCTCCAATCCTTACAGAATTCCTATATCCATTTGCATGGTAGTGAGCCTTCTCCAGTGGTGCTCATTTATAAGTGTTGGCAATGCAAGTTCAGTGGGTGCCGGGTTTATTGGACTTGCAAATGATGGGAATTTTCCTTTTGGTTGAAAATGAAATTTATTGGAGTATGTTTTCTCAAACAAACGTACAGTGTAACTTCATTTGCACCTTGTAGTAGAAAGATATTCAGGAACAAATCAGTGAGAGCATTACTCTTGCTCATTGTGGTATGAAGTACCTTCCACATATTTCCACATTGTATGTGATAATGTACCGTCTGATATGTGACATCAGGGGCATCTAAGTGATATCTCATTAAAGACTATTTTTTGCTGTGGTATTATGAGCAAACTCTCGGCCTTCTGGCTAAGAGAGGTGAAAACATTATATAGTGCTGTGGCTTGTTTATATAGAGAGATCACTAATTTGTCATTAAATAAACTTCCATTCATTATCATTATTGATCAGGTGTATATCAGTTTTTCGTTACACTTGTCATTCTCTTTGGTGGCTAGATTTAGTCAAATCACGATATTTGAAGAGACTTGTATTTTTGTGTCACTCTCAGACACTTGCAAAGAATTTAAGAAGAGTTTTCTTCCTGAATTTTCAGTTCATTGAGTTGCAGATAGGTTTTAAATTAGAATGAACATCTATCACATTCTTACCATTGGAGGAAAGACACATCTAGGAAATTAGTCTGTGGCTTTCTTCAATTTGTTCCACACACAACTACTCATCACCAGTATGGCAGCAAAGAGCTGGCACACAGCTACAAATGTCTGTGTTCAAATTAAATATGTATGTCACTGTTATTCTTCAGTTGTGCAATGGTCATGAGGGAAATAGTATTTCTGTCTATAGCTCAAACCTTACTAACTCCAGAGAAAGCTGTTTCTGTCTTCAAATTTCTTTGTAAGAGAGGACACAACATGAGAAGCCGCTTTTCTTTGACTTCCACCAGAACCTCTAGAAAACCAGCCAATGTAGCATGCTCTTTGTTCATAGAGATATTTAGTTTTAAAGAATAAAGACTCTAGACCCAAATTTTCTGCTGGTGTAAATGGACCACAATTACATGGACTTCAATGGACTTTTGTGCTTTCACACAAGCAAAGAATTGGGCTCATGATAGGTGTAACAATGAAGTGAACTGAAAATATTCAGAAAAGAAATGCCAATGATGCTTAAAGAATAATTTGCGAATAGGAGGCTGCTGACGAGGAAGCGACTGGAGAATGAAGTTGGAAAGTGAGGGCTGGTCCAAAGACATTGAAGTCAATGAAGTCTTTGGATCAGACCCATAGTCTGTAGTTCCCCAATGGGTCATGGGGGATAGATTCCTAGTTGTATAATGGCTGATAAGAATCAAATATATTCTATGTGAAGCTGTGCACATATTGTAAATGTAAATCTTTTCACTTTCTCTTTGGACCCACATTTGCTAAGTTCTCCCCATGAGAGAGAAAACAATAAAAATAAAAGGGAACTAGAGTTTTGAATACAAGTGGTTAATGTCAGTCCTACCCATTGTTTCTAGCATAACTATCCTTATCCTGAGTCTCTCTCATCGTTCTCAAAATTAGAATTTGTAAGTTGCAAGTAAGTTTAATTTATTACACATTTTTCACAACTGTCAAGCATTTGAAATATGGGTGTGTTGGTTTTTTATATCAATCAATCCTAGAGTTCTTTTGGGGTGTGCTCTTTTTCTTTAATGAATACTAGAGTAAACACTAAGTAATTCTCTCTCCCTCCCACCCCCTGAAAGGGAGAGTGGGCAGCTTTAAGTTACAATATATATGCACCTAATTGTGGTTCAGTCATTTATGCGAAGAGGTAATGGATGATGGAGTTTTTAATACAAAAAGTGTAGGGCATTCTGCATCTGTGAGAAGGGAAATCAAAACAAATCTCCTTTACATAATGCATAAACCATTACTGAATCAAGCACAGGGATATGAAGGGTCCAAGTGTGCTTTAATAATCTGTTTTACAAACAGACCATAATCTGCACAATTAAGCTTCTTGAAGTTGGCAGGATTTTATGCAGTTGGCAGTTTTCCCTTTAAATAAAGGTCAAAAAGAGGGGAATAAATTATCCAATGAATACATTTTAAGGGTATTATGTAATTCCATTGGATGTTGATAATTTTTTTTTCTCTACTGTGCTGGTTGGTTCTGAGAGGAGAGATCCACAGTGCAGATTCTGATCTTGGTTATAAACGGGATCTGAATCTCACTCACAATCTTTAACCCTACAGAATTACAATTTTTCAAAAAAATGTTTGTAAAGATACAAACTAACATCCATTCATGTATGGGCTATCTCTCAATGTATTCCAATAATCAAGGACAGATAGGCACTTGGACTATGCACCCAAGCTGAGGAATAAGTGGGAATAATAAGAACTCTTCTTTTACCACTGTACAAGCTGGAAGTGGGCATGGAGGGGTGTAGAATGGGGCTTGTTGCTGAAGTCAGTGTATGCCTTTGTGTTAACTGCAATGGGCTGTGGATCAGGCCTTGATGGTGAAGGTTGCCTGGGACCTGTGCATAGTCAGTGGTCATACCCCACTTCTCATCCATCCCTGCCCAGTTTCTGGATAGCACTGGCCCTTTTTGGTACCCCTGGTAGAATGGTGGGGAGCTTGTGCTGCTGTACTCTTACTGGACAGATTTCTTGCCACTCCAAAGAGGGTTCTGCTGGCAAAAGTGGCTCATTCTTGGTATGTTTTTTCAGGAATAAAGTATATAATAATTCTACCCAAAGGGAGTATGTTGGCTCACTCAGTGGTATTGCCATCTTTCTTGATGATGATGAGAAAGTGTTTTCGTTTAAATAGGAAGATTCATGAATGACTCTCCCATCCCTCACTTATCCTTTTGGCAAGTGACCATGTTGCTGGGACACAGGCTGGGGGGGGGGAAGGGGGATTCTTCTAGGAACCTATTGTTGACATTTTGGTAGCACATCACTGAGTGGGTGGCAAGATTTCGGGAAGCCCCAAGCTTCTCTGAATTTTCCCACCACTAGCTTTGAATGCAGCTGCCTCCTTAACTCTGTGGACTTTGTGGGGACATCTAGGAATGAATTTGCATTGGCTTGGGTAGGGAAGGGGAATGAGCGAAACTGAGCAGCAATCTTGCTCAACCAACCTGGGGTAAACCCCTCATGCCCAGAGCAAAAGGTAAATGGGAAAAGAAACAACCCGTCTGTTAAATCTTTTTTCCCCTCCTTGTTGTTGGTTTTTCCCTACATGTTGCTTCACAAAATACTTATTTAAAAATTAATTATTTGCAAGATTATTTTCTGAGAGCGTGAACTGAGAGGCTGCACAGCCTTTGTGCTACACAGATTCTCAAATCCATCAAAGGACTCCATCCAGCTGTCTCCCTCTGCCATTATGTTGTCTGACTTTCCTGATCTTGTGTATATTGCAATGAGAGGATCTAATCAGGAAAGAAATAGTTTCCCCTCCTTTTAAACATGAACACTTTGGGTGATTTAATTTCCTAACACCACTTAATTAAAATGTGGGCTCACAAAATTACTAAGGAAAACAAATCAGAAAACATGGTTCAGTTCTAAACCTGTTTCTAGAAATCAGACGTTGTTTGATTGAGGCAAAAAATCTTTTTTTATGACTTAGCAGGTGTTAAAGTTGTGTTTACTGAGTTGTAATTTAAAATGACACTTTAACTTATTATTTTAACCAAATCTGTAATAGAAAAATATTTTTTCTCTGTATTGTTAAAATGCAACTTGATTCCTATGCAACCTACGCACAGACCCAATAAACAAGAATGAATATTTGCTGCTGATGTGTGGAATATATTTTTTTAAATCGCAGAATGGATTAAGAATTAAACTAGAAACAAGATGGGGGAAAAAATCCCTCAGAGCTGTAATCAAACAGCCATTCCAACAGCTGAAACATGTTATTACATCTTTCAGCTGATTTATTGTACCCAAAGAGACTTCATAATCATCTTCAGTATTAAAACAAGGGGAATAGAGGCACATTTCAATAACAATGATTGTTGTTTGGAGAATGCCAATCATGTCTAAGAGTGTTATTTACGTCAGACAATATGTAGATATTGTGCCTCCAAGCCTGTTCCTGTTCTTTTTTGTTCTGTGAGTTACACAAGTGAATGTTAAGAAATGTTGACAACTAGGTTCAATAGCTAAATATAATAACGAGGAGTTCTGCTGACTTTCTTTTTGTGGGGGGAAGAAATCTAAGCCACAAAAGGAATGCATTCTGCTCCTAGTCTAGGAATAAAAGCTGCTCTGAATATTTCAGAGCTATCTTCTATTTTAAAGGTGGGAGAAATCAAATCTATGTACTAATTTAAATTTGTGTTTTAAAAAATCTAATATGGAGACTATAAAAGATGGGATTGTGAAAAACAGATGGGGAGCAATGGAATTTATTATGAGAGACGTGAGCTTCACTTTGTGTTATTTTCTAACATGTAGTTTTATTTTTGCTGGTGTCTGTCACAAATCCTAAAATACCATTACAGAGTTAGCAGATGGTTTCCAAGTATTCATACCTGATAAAGCCTCCTGGGTGATCAAGCACTGAAAAATCAATATATTTTTCAACTTTCAATGGCTAGCTATTCAGTTTCATTACATCTTGCTATTCCTCCATGGCTACTGTGATATGGACACTTACTTCACCATTGCATTAAGCTCTAATCTCCGAACCGGCTGATACAGGCAGTTAATGAATAGCTATAGTACCACTCGGTATGCTTCACAATTCTTCTCATCTCAGTAGGATGTTTCAAGTGTGGTGATTTTATGTTTAGTAACACCCCCACTTCTCCCCCCCCCTTTTTTAACACTAACACACACACACATACACACACACACACACACACACACTGCTCCTGTTATTTTCTACCTTTTTGAATCTCAAAAGGTCAAAAAACAATGAGTAGATATAAATTTTATTGACGACATTTTGATACATAAATTGGAAGAACTGAACCTTTAAAATGAATACTATCCGTAAATCCCAGTAGGTTAATATAAGCCTGGTTGATGACTGTATGGGCCAAATTCTCTAGTTGACTGAATAGAAATACAACTAGGGATGTGCCTCTCAAATGTCCTAGTCCCAAAGTTACCCATGGTCCTCACAAATGTGATGTCCCCTCACTCTCATTGTTAAAAGATTATTTAAATCAGAAATAAAGAATCACAAGGCTGAGGTTATAGAAAGCAACAAAAGGGAATTAATCCTGCATGAATAATTATTTTTTGTACCTAACTTGGGGTTTTCATGACATACTGCATCCTGTAGTTGGGCCTTGGGAGGGTGTCAGGTATGCCTAGGGAACAGTTTACCCCGCTATCCCTTGCAAACATCTCAACACTCACATGTAGTATACATTATGTAGTATACTCATATGTAGTATACACCATGGGCCAGATTTACAAAATGTGGCCTCTCTTTTTGCACCTCCAATTTGTAGGCAGAAATAGGTACCAGTCAAATTGTGTGTATACATGTATATGTACACATAATATGTGTGCATACATTTATGTATGCATACCTATAAGATATATATTATACCAATTTATTCTTTTCCATTAGAGGTTAAAGGTTTCCTGGAGTGTTACCATGTGTGTGTTTTTTTTTAAAGCCATGAGGCAAAAACCAATGAGACACAGTCAGCTTATTTTATTTGCACCCAGGCACCATGACATTGCCAAGCCTGGGGCACCTGGAAAACCCATTTAGTTTGATTAAGGCATATCTTAAAATTCAGACATGGGACTAGACCAATCCAAAGTGCAGGAAATGAGAACCTCTTAGTTGAAAATAGAAACATAAATATAAATAACACGAATATTTCTACTCAGCTGCATGCAAAATGAGAATGAATCTTTCTATGTGCCATGGCTTTGTTTGGAAGAGATTGTTACTAATTAGTCAGAGTCCTTAATATCATCTTTATGTGCTTGACAATTTTTAGGGGGCTGATACAGTCATCATCCCACGTGATGATTCCAAGTTGCATTCATTCCATACCAATGACTGCAACAACATGATACACCAGTAGCACTGAGCTGCAAAATGATACCGTGCATCTGAAGAATTGCAGTTCAGCTCCACCTGCAGCATGTGCCCTACTTTGAGGATGTCCTCTCTCATGATATAAAGTGTTTAAAAAACTATTTATTCCACTGTGTATAATGGGTTTCTTCCTGTCTGATGAAATGCTGAGAGTTCCAACTTTAAAGGCTGGCCTCTGCCATGATCCCTTGCTTTCATTCTCAGAGGCAGATTTTAAATTATTAGGGTTGGTGTGAATTTGTCACTAATGTAATTACTACTTTTTTGTACACCAGAGCCCTCTCCACAGCTGGGCAGCGGGTATTCCGCCTCTGCTACCTATAAACAGAGACCAAATAGCTTCAGAAAAATAGAACTGTGTCATCTCAAGGCAGTTTTATTAACATCTGAAGTGCACAATTGTGCCATATCAGACCCTAGCCCATGCTAGAGCCCTTTCATTACCCTGCTCCATGGCTGGATTTATGCCAGCAGAAGTCCTAGCTAAAAAAGCTTTTGTACAATGATTAATTGACCTTAACAAGTTTAAGGATGCTTATTTGCACACAGTTATGAAGTGTTGCAATATGTCACAAATGAGAGCGGCTTCTATTATAAACATAATGGCATAAACAGTGAAAGCTGGTTATATTTCCTTAAAAGTTCATTGCAGGGAAATGGGGAAGCTTGAGAAGCTAAACAAATCCAGGCAATAATGGAAATGTAGCATGAAATTACTTCTGTAAACAACAGCCATTCATTATTTGAACATTTTTCATAAGAGAGTAGGCAGAGGAGTGTTGATGTTAAAGGGTGTATGGGTGGAGGGTGGACTGTGAATTTCAAGAGAGATCTTCCAGGCTTACACAGACAGACGTACATCTGTTTAAAAAAATATGTAAAGCATTGATTGATCCCCTGAATATTAACAATCCATGCCATTTTCTTCATTAACTTTTGAGTGAAACACAAAGAAAGGTATATTTGATTTAAGGAGAAAAGAAGGGAGTACTATTTAATGTTGATTTGGTGTAGTGAATAACCCCAGAGAGAAATGTAAATACCAGGCTGCAATAACATGACAGCACACTAATCATATTTACAAACTATATTAAATCTGTCCATTGTGCTTGCCTGGCTGCGGATTGGCTCGATTGTAATTGTCATTGTAACCAGTGTTGGCTTATGGGAGAATTTAACTGCAGTGATATAAGGTGAGTGCTAGGCTTATTATTACTTTATTATTACCCGGTTTATGTTTATTAAAACAATTTGTCATGCAGAACAGGAATGGGGGAATGGGAACATTAAATCGTGCTGTACTCAACCTGAAGAAATGAGTTACAATAAAATTAATGGCAGGCAGGCCACAGCTGACACTTGTAGCCGTGTGGAGCAGCTACACACTGGTTCGTTTCATTTGCTGATCGTTTCTTGTTAGGGTCACGCCATTAAACTTACATATTGAGAACTACTGAAAATCTGAAGCAATGAAGGTAAAGTTTATGAAGCAAAAGCAGGGTTTTTTTTCCTGCTGCTAATGCATTCCTTTCAATTATTACAGAAATCAGGAATGCAGATTGAAAGTTTAAATCATACTGAGTTATTAAAGAAGAGTGTAGGAGTGAATGTCCTTCAATTTTACAGAGGCTTAGAGAGCTGAGAAAGAGCTGAGTTTAGGCTAAAGTGAGACCATTCTCTAAAGGCTTTGAGCAAAGAGAACAGTGAGAATACTGGTCATGAAAGGTCTCATAACAAGTTTAATAAAAGCTGATTTATTTTCTTTCCCTGAAACTCAAGGGGTCTTTATTTGATATCTTCAAATTTATTTCAATCCAAATCTTCATTATTTTAAAGGAGAGGCAGAAGGCAATGACCATGGGAATAAGACTGAACCTCATAGAATTCAGCAAAGAGACATAGTGACATACCTTCCCCTTCCCTCCCCCCATGACACAATTACTAAAGAAATTAAAAGTGTCAGGCTTTATGTGCTTTAGCTCCACAGAAGAAATTTGGCCTCCTGATGAAACATCATTGTACATGAAAAAGTAATACCCTGTCCTTGTTTCCCATTATACAACAATGTTAAGGAGTCTACTGGGGTGATTATTAAGGATTTGGTGAAGTACAATAGATGTTAAAGATTAAATCTAAGCATTAGCAATTAGTACTTCTTTTTTTTAAGTACTTATTAGTCTAGCTGTTTAAAGCAATACAAGTCTATTGCTGAAATTACAAAAGAGTGGGCCTGATTCTCTTCTGCTTTACACCAGTTTATGCTTGTGTAATTCCATTGAAGTCTGTGGAATTACTCCTGATTTACACCACTGTAAGTGAGATGAGGATCGGGCCCTTTGTGTGTGTTTATTTCTTAACTGAGATCATATTCCATGCCTCCAGTTGAGAAGCTCCATGCAGCATAGGGGATTTAGCCACACATTGTCCATTTACCTGCCCTGCTTTGAGAATCTTAAGGTTTGGGTCAAATTTTCAAGAGCTCAGCATCTAGTCAGTTCAATGAGCTGTCTAAATGGGAACTGAGCTCTTTGGAAAATGCAACCCTAATTGTGTGCACTGAGCACTTTTGAAAATCTCTATCTGAAAGCAGGTTCCGTCCATAGCCGGGTTCCATTGTCACAATGGAAAGGAGAATTCAAGAATAAAGCTGCTTCAATTGTGTGTGTTGACATCTAGGTATGAAGGTGATGGGTGCATTATACATATGACAGACAGACAGATACCTGTACATTCCCATGTATTGAGTGCTTGTCTGTGTCCTCGTTTGCATTCATTTAAAAGAAAACAAATATTCCCATTAATGTTTAAGAGCTAAGAATTTGTTAATTTCTGTTTGCCAAACAGGGCCTTACATAGTCCAATGGACCCATGATACAGTATGTTTACAAATAGCGTTATCCTCTATCTTTGTTGCTGTTGATTAACATTAATGTAGCACTCAGAGGCCTCAGTAAGAATTCATTTAGTCCCTGATTCAGCAAAGCAAATAACCACATGCTTAAGTCAGTGCCAGAAGCTGACTGCCCTGTTCTGTTAATTTCCTCTGAAGCATCTGGCCCTAGCCACTATCAGAAGACAGTATGAGTAGTATGGCCATTCCTATATTCTTAAGTCCAATGAACTTCAAGTAAAATATTTCTTTAAGTGCTCTGCTGAATTGGGGCCCATGTTATTTATGCACATATGTCACTGGTATCAAAGACAAGGGTGGAATATGGAATTTTGAGGAGTATTTATCACTTGAGTAATTGACAACAACAACATTTGGCACGTATATATAAGTATAGCTTTACTGTTCGAAAATGCAGCATAAACATTAAGTAAATGAGGGTTACATGTGCATATAAGAGATTCAAGCCATTATCCTCCACCATGCTAGTGCAGTCCTTGTGTATCTGCACTAAAATGTGAATACTCCTCTTTGTTGCAAAATCTTTACTGCCCACATGAAGTATCAGCTTCCCTGGAAGAACCAGACTGGCCATTTTTCATGCTGTTTCCTGTGTACCCAAAGGCTTTAGTCTACATTACGGATTAATGGTCTGCTAAGTTTCAGTTTATTAAGAAAAAAAGAAGCTGATTTTTGTTACAGGAGTGCAAAACGACCATTGAAAGCCAGAACATTTCTAACTAACTCCTGGACTGCTAACGTGGCCAAATGTGTTATATGCAGTTTCCTAATGGAAGGCCCAATAGTGCCACCCATACACAGACCCAGATCCTCAGTTGGTGTAAATTAGCTTAGCTCCATTAACAGCAGGAGATCGAGGGTGAAATCCTGACCCATTGCAGTCAATGGGGCAGGATTTCACTTCTGGTATTCGGTATTCTGAAAGCAATGCCATTCATTTTAGATGTCAATGAGGCTGATTGCAGAGCCAGATATACTTGCTGTTAGGAAGGGTGGCAGAATGGGGCCCTGGAGAGATACATTGCTTCTCTGCTGCAATGGTATGTTTTAGGTTTCACCCTGAGAGAAAATATTTATACTTGCTTTACACTAACCCCGATATTTGTGACACAACTTTCTGTAGCAGCACCAGATGCTGATGCATTCACACTGCTGTCTTCTTGATTGGATGCTTCTCTGTTATTCAAAAAAGTGCTTTGGAATCATCTCACATGCACGGGTAAGTTTGGACCGGAAAAAAAATTCTGTCTTTCATTGAAAGAGGAAAACAAAATCAAAGGAAATGTCAAATAGCACTTCTCTACTGGATAGGATCAGCATCATCCGAGAGCGATTTCATTGTTTCTTAATTAAAAGTTTAAGACCTTAAGCTTTTGACCTTGTTCTCTAACTGAACACATAAAAGCAAAATGGTTTGCTTCCTTAATCTCACTTCATGTCATTGCCCTCTGATGAGAGAGAATCCTCTTGGTACCTTTGATTTGTCATTGAAGCAAAGAGGAGGTCTCTGCACACTGCTTGCTCCCATCTCCAGTGGTAAGTCTGCTGGCTGCCTGACAAAGTTTTACTTGCTATCTTTAGCCTTCTCTCTGGAGCATCCAGTGCATCAGGACAAGAGGGATCCCAACCCCAAAGCTTCATTTTGGACCTGTTAACTGTAACTACTGATGTCGTTTACAAGGATAAACCCTTTAAGCCGTGCCACAATAGACACAGAAAGAACACTGGGGTAATTCCCTTTGGACAGCACAGATTGGTGTTCAAGTTATTGAAAATCTGTGTAGCTCATTTTCTCTTTTGTCATACTTAAAAAATCCATGAAGTTTGGCTGAGTGCAAACAATAAGCTTTTATTGTTGCTGCCCTTCTTCATAAATGTGTAACCTTCTGGGACCATCAGAAGAGCTTTTGGTACAACAAATTAAAAGTCTCTAAACTTTCTTTATGTCTCCTTGGACATTTTGCAGACCTGCAAATATCAAGCAGTAATCAATATAATGCTGTCTAATACTTTAAGGCAAACTGGCAGTTCCTGAGAAAGAGAGCACAGCACAGCTATACTATAGTTAGGCAGGTTTCCTGTCAGGGTCACAAAGGAATATAGCCAGTTAGCTGGCACAATAAACTGTGTACAGTAGAACCTCAATTACAAACTCCAGGGTCAATTGAAAACAGCCAGACACATTGCTTTTCAAAGTCTGGCAAATATCCTTTCTACCCTGCTCTCGAGGAGTTTTTAATCCTTTTCTTTTTTCTTAACTCTTATATTTACAATACAGTATTTATAACTTGTGTCCTAGGAATTTATTTCTTGATTACATGCTATTTTGCATGCCACTGTTTTTGTGGTCCCCTACCTTCTTCCATTAGGTGTTTGCAGCATTTACAAATCTACATAATAAACATATACTTTAGACCCAGCAGAGTGAATCCAAGAGTAACTTTTTGACAACCTCTTACTTTTTTTTTTTTTTCCTTTGTTTTTTATTTTTCCTTTTCTTTTTTTTCCTATGTTTTTTTTTTTTCCTCCTTTTTTTTTTTTTTTTTTTTTTTTTTTTTTCCCTTGGTGATGTAATTTGCCTGTACCATCCCAGCACACCCTTAATTCTATCTCTGAGAAAGGTTTTAGTACTTTCTTCCTTTTGTTAAGGCACATTACATTGTATTGTTGAACCTTTGCTTATTTGTTCCTTACCAATGAAGTAGTCCCCTCCCTGCATAATTTCAAGACTCTTTTTAAAGGAGCTGTGCACAGAATATCACACCACTGGCCAAAGATGTGGAAAGTCATAGGCCAGCTAAGACCAGCTGCTGGCCTGCTGACTTCGCTGCTAGGCAACTAACATAGTCTCAGCTACACAGCCCTGGAACTGCCTGATTGGCTGCAGAATCAGCAGCCTAATTTATAAGCCCAGCAACAACAGCAGAGCATTGGCTGCTCACTCATCTTACTCCTAAACCTGCTCCACCCTAGACCCTGCTCTGCCCCCTGGTCTTGTTCCATTCCTGCCCCAGCCTTGCTCCTGACTCAAAACCAGCCCTGCTCCTGCCTTCCCTGATTCCAGTTGACCTGGTTCTGACCCTCGGCTGTGTTTCCTGGCTTTGACTCTGTTTCAACCCTTGTCTCTGGCATTTGGACTTTGACTCCAGTTCTGACCTCCTACAGTGTCCAGGAGGCCTGACTCCTGCTCTGACCGCTAAGAATGACAAGTAAACAATTTTGCATTTTTGTCCCTGTTGTTTTGCTAAGCAGTTACACACAAATGAAAAAGCTGCTTTTGCATCCACCAGCAAAAGTAAGAATACATTTAAACGTCTCTTGCTGTTGAAACCCTCACCACTCCCTGGTTAGCTGGGAATGGATTTTTGCAATTGCTCATGCAAAAATGTATGTGTGTAATAGTCTGTGTGTGCAATTATATTGATTGTGTGCACAACTGCATTAATAGAGCACTTAAATGAGGGCTGTTGAACACAAAGTAGAACAGCTAGCTGGTCAGTTGCACTGCTGGTGCCACCATGGAAATTTCATATGCAAGCTATGCACACATGCCTCTGTGAAAATCCGACTCCTAGTGTAGCGATCTGAGGAATCCATCATAAGAATATAAGAAAGTTTATATTGGGTCCAACCAATGGTCCATCTAGCCTGTTCTCTGAGTGGCCAGTGTCAAATGCCTCAGAGGGAATGAACAGAACAGGGCAATTTGGAGTGATCCATCCCCTGTTATACAGTCACAGGTTCTGGCAGTTGGAGGTTTAGGGACATCCGTAGCATGGGGTTGGGTTCCTGACCATCTGATGGACCTGTCCTCTATGAACTTATCTAATTCTTTTTTGAACCCAGTTATACTTTTCGGCCTTAACAAAATCCCATTGCAAGAGGTTGACTGTACAGTGTGTAAAGAAATACTTCCTTTTTGTTTGTTTTAAACCTGCTGCTTATTAATTTCATTGGGTGATTTCCTAGTTCTTGTGTTCTGTGAAGGAGTAAATAACACTTCCCTATTCACTTTCTCCACACCATTGATGATTTTATAGACCTCTACCATATCCCCCCTTTGTCGACCCTTTTTTTAGGATGAACAGTCTTTTTTAATCTCTCCTCATATAGAAGCTGCTGTAATCATTCTTGTTGCCCTTCTCTGTACTTTTTCCAATTCTAATATAGCTTTTTTGAAATCAGGTGACCACACCTACACACAGTATTTAAGATGTGGGCATACCATAGATTTGTATAGTGGCAGTATATTTCCTGTCTTAATATCTATCCCTTTCCTAATGGTGCCTAACAGTCTGTTACCTTTTTTGACTGCCACTGCACATTAAGTGAATGTTTTCAGGAAGCTATCTGCGATGACTCCAGATCTCGTTCTTGAGTGGTGGTAACTAATTTAGACTCCATTATTTTGTATGTATAGTTGGGATTATGTTTTCCAATGTGCATTATTTTACACCTTTCAACACTGAATTTCATCTGCCATGTTGTAGCCCAGTCACCCAGTTTCATGAGGTCCTTTGTAACTCTTCGCAGTCAGCTTTGGACTTAACTATCTTGAGTGATTTTGTATCATCTGCAAATTTTGCCACCTCACTGTTTACCTCTTTTTCCAGATCATTTATAAATATGTTGAATAGGACTGGTCCCAGTACAGACCCCTGGGAGACACCACTATTTATCTCTCTCCTTTCTGAAAACTGACCATTTATACCTACCCTTTGTTTCCTATCTTTTAACCAGTTACTGATCCATGAGAGGACCTTCCCTTTTATTTCAGGAATGCTTAGTTTGCTTAACAGCCTTTGGTGAGAGAAGTGTCAAAGGCCTTCTGAAAGTCCAAGTATGCTATATCAACGGGATCACCCTTGTTCATATGCTTGTTGATGCCTTCAGAGGATACTTATAGATTAGTGAGGCACAGTTTCCCTTTACAAAAGCCGTGTTGACTCTTCCCCAACATACTGTGTTCATCTATGTGTCTAATCATCTGGTGGTCCACATTATTGCAATATAAAAAGTGAATGAAGTTATGTCCACAGAGAATTTGACCCAAAGCTGGTCTCAATTTACAACTGTTTCTGACTTTATAGTAAGGACTGCAACTTTATCTATTAGGGCCTGATCCAAAGCCCATTCCAATAAATATTAAAGACACCCATTGACTTCAATGGACTTTGCATCAGCCCCGAATTGTCTCCTTATCTCTTTACTTATTGCTGGCATACCTCTACCTAAAGTCTTGAGTTCTCTGACGCTCCGCAGGTTAAGCTCCCCCTCATTTATGTGCTCAGACTTAATTTGATTCAGAGAGAGACTGGCTGCTCTTCTAAAGAAGTGGTCATTTTTCTTAAGAGGTTTTTATATTTAGATAAAAGTCCCTGAGGGGGCAGGCTGCAGTGGTTGGCTGCTGGAAGTTGCAATGTAGTTCATTACAGAACCATCCCAGGCAGACCACACCACCAGGGGCAAAGATAGCATGGGATTCCCCACCTCTTTGCTTATCAGCAGTCCTCCAAAAGGGCAACAAAGCCTAAAGCTGGAGGAGTAACTACAAGGCTCAGATCTTGCATAGGTTTTCAGCTGGATATAATGTTGTTAGTTTTCCTGAACAATCTTTTAGTTATATATATATTGCAATAGAGATTTTGTGGCTTGAATGACACATGCTTATTCCACCTCCCAGTTCCTCATATCTCCTTGTCAATTGCTGGAAATGGGCCATTTTCATTACCACTATAAACAGTTCTTTTTCTCTCCTGCTGATAAAAGCTCACCTTAACTGATCACTCTCCTTATAGTGTGTATGGTAACACCCGTTGTTTCATGTTCTCTGTGTGTGTATATATATCTTCCTACTGTATTTTCCACTACATGCATCCGATGAAGTGGGCTGTAGCCCACGAAAGCTTATGCTCAAATAAATTTGTTAGTCTCTAAGGTGCCACAAGTTTAGGACAGTAGTCTTAAAAGCTCCCACAATGATTGTAAGATTGATTTAAGTGTATGGGAAAACCACGGTAGCATCTTTTGTGGACTTAACATAGGGAGAGAATGACTTTAGCAAGATTTCTGGAAGCTTGAGCAGGTTTCCTGGCAATCATGAAGACAACAAATCGGGATGGAAATAAAAATCACCCCTTTTTCTCTCTTTCCTAACTTCTTGGTCTCTTTCTGTTTGGATGGTTATATATTGAATAATCGTATGTCACCCACTGGAATAAATGTAACAAATGTTCACATATTTGAGGGTCTGATTTTAAAAAATAGGTTAATTCAATTACATATGCAAAAATCCACACCTAGTTTACACGTACAATTACTGTGAGCATGTGTGTACAAATTAGGCAGTTATAGAGGCAATGTGTAAATGGGCAGTGATCCACAAAATGATCTGAGATGTGCATGCAGCTGAAGTAGCTGTGTGTGTGTGTGTGAGAGAGAGAGAGAGAGAAAGCAAATTAGGGTTACAATAGCACAAACATCTTTGGGCACCCAGATTTTAAAGTGCAGTCCACAAATGGCTTTTGCTTTACCTGGCTTGTAATTACAGTTCATTACTTAAAACTTTTCTACCGAAAAATCTCAATACAGAATAAATTATAAAATTGCTTCAGAGAAAAAGTTAAAGCATATGGTAAGGAACAGTTTGAATTACTCAGACACATTACTAGTTTCTAAGTTAACCGTAATCACTCCTTGGAAAGACATTAGTTTTGCTGTAGACTCCTGCTCAATGTGCAGGTGATGACAAAATAATTAAAATGTAAGCCTGGATAAAGAATGGGATAGTACTGCAAATGTTATAGTATAATCCTGCAAATTGTTGGTACCCAATCACCTGTAATATTGCGATCATTTTGGGTCACCCTATCTCTAAAAGGGTGTAGAAGAAATAGAAGGGGTTCAGAGATGGTCAATTAGAAAATTAGGGTGAAATCCTAGCTCCACTGAAATCAGTAGCAAAATTCCCATTGACTTCCAGGAGGCCAAGACTTCACCAATGGAGAGGCAGTCATATTAAGCGAGATTGAAGCTGTTTAGTTTAGAGAAGAGGGGACATGATAATGAGCTACAAAATAAAGAATGTCACAGAAGAGATGTTCCCAATTACCTACCCTTTTCCATAATACATTCAATTAAACTGAAAATCAATAAACCTAAAATAGATAAAAGATTTTTTTGCACAGCTTGTGGAACTCATTGCAACAAAATTTAACTGAGGCCAACAGCTTAGTATGATTCAAAAAGGATTAGACTTTTATATGGATAATCAAAACAGTCACTATTATATTAAGGGGATAAAAATTGTCATGCTTCAGGGCATAAGCCAACACTGAGAGGGCTTTAGAAGAAACTTCCCCTCTGGGCAGTTTTAATTCCATAATTGTCCACTGCAGCATTTAAGGTAACTTCCTCCAAATTGTCTAGTACAGGCCACTGTCAGAGACAAGATACTTCACTAGCTGCCGTATGGCAGTTCGTGTGTTCTTAAATAACCTATTACATTGGGCTTAGGTGAGGAGGCCTCACAGAAAAAGAAATGTGGAAGCTAATGACAGACATCTTGATAACTGACCTCTGAGTGAAATGAAATCACAGCCCAAAGGACCTGGACAACACAAGTAATATTACAACGTTTTGTCGGGCAGTCCCACCACTTGATTAATCTGTAAGAAATGTCACCACTACCAATATAATCACTTTACAATCCCAACTTCCACAATGATAAAATTCCCAAACCATGAATTTAAATTATTTGTATTCATGTGACTGGGAGAGAGATTTTTTAGAATCACTGCAGCAAGTTATGGATGATGCGTGAAATGAAAAAATCCCTATCCCGTGCACAGGGAATACCAAAAGGGTTATGCAGACTGCACTGCACTGCTGAATGTGTGTTATCTGGTGTCAGGTATTTATGTTTTTGAAATGCACCCAGGCATTAGCCCATGTATAAAAGCAGATGAAAGACAAAACGAGAGAAAACAAATCTTAATAAGATTTGCCCTGAAAATACACACAAAATAATGATTGAATAAGGTTTCTTACCCCTTTCTTTCTTGCAAGTCACAGATGTGTACACCCTGAACATACAGGGTCAGATCCTGCTCCAGATTAAGCCAGTGACAGTACGCTCATTGGACCAGATCTTCAGCTGATATAAATCAGGGCAGCACTATTGAAATCAGTTTACACCAGATGGGCATCTGGCCCTTTGGATTCAGTGGCTAAACTTCTGCTCTCAGCAGCAGATCTTTTGGCCTCTGCTCTTGAAACAAACTGAATTGATGATGTGGGTGTGTTGGTTGGTTGGTTTGCTGATTTGTAGTTTGAAGCCTAATATAATGGCTAAGGCTTTTTCTCCTGGGTTTGAAGAGCGCCTGGGCCTGGGACTACATCCTGTGCATGATGAGATTCTGCACTATGGTCCTCAGCTACTTTTGAAATTTAATCTGCATCTCTTCTGGTGAAGAGAAGGATAAAACAATTAGAGGTAAATTTGTCTGAGATGCCACAGAATGCTTCTGCCATATGCTTCTACTATGAGGCTGTCCATATCAAACCAGTGAACACAACTGGCAAAGGAGTTTTACTTTTGTTACATATGTATGGGGTGGGGGGGTTGCTGTAGTTTTATGTAGGGGAATGCTCTCACATGTTAGTACGCGCAAATTGTTGCCTAGAGAGGAAAAGTTTCCCTGGGGGTTCAGTTTGGCTTCATCCTAGCTAGCGGGCAGTTCGTCTGTAGTTTTTCCGTTCCTGACTAAATAAATAAATAAGAACATTGTTGTCGATGGCAGTAAGTAATTACACATGTTCCTTACCACTCAAATACACCAACTTTCTTGAAGAAATACCAGCAGACATAAAAAAAATTAATAAAGGAGACTAGTGTTGGGTCTCCAATTCCTCTGTTCTAAATCTGCATGAAAATACTCATTTTGATGTCCAGACATTATCTCCTCAACTGTTCTTATGGGAGAGCATTCATGTTATTAAAATCTTTTAGACCTATTCAAAATCCTTAACTTGTTTGCTTTTATTAAGTGATGAATGATACCCCCTTAAGCTAGTCAGATGGCATCTATAGTCACTCAGTGACATCTCATTTTACTATCCAGACAAGTTCAAATTTTACTTCATTTCTAAGTGTTAATTTAACCCTTTGCATTGCATTGTGATTGATTCCACGCCTATGGCAAAGAAACTTGGCCTCTGTCACTTTTCATATACATATAAGTAGGCCTGACATATCATCTTTATGTTTTGTTGGGTCACTAGTGGGATTGAACCCAGGTTCTCTAGTTCTAAAGCACTGCCTCTTGAGCTAAAGGACTAAGTCCATGAACAGTAGCAGGCAGCTAGCCTCCATGGATCAAACACAAAGGGGGGACACATGCTCAACCAATGTGTTCTAATATGCACTTCAGTTCTTTCACTGGAAACACTTTCATTTAGGAAGCAGTTTTCACTAGCCCTGCAAATATCCACTGTTCTTTGCAAAGTCAAGTCCATTTCTTACAGCAACTTTGCTTTGACCTATCAGTTATAACACAAATAATTTTGTCTCTAATTAGTCCATCTGTTCACTTTTAAAATCCATATGACCTAGCTTTATTACTCAGGTCAATAGTCTCACCTGGTAGATTCTAGAACAATGTGGATCTTGTCCCCCTCTAGTGGCTGTTTCATATAGGAGATTAATGAGTCTGCTACAGCTAGGGGACTTATTCCTTTAATTCAAGCAGTATCGTCCCATGCTGGACTGCATAGGAAGTTGATGAGTCTACTAAATCAGTCAGCTTAGACTACTTGGTCTTTTAGCTGAAGCACAAGAGGCTCATGCTTTTAGTTTTGACATTTTGTAATGACTTGTCTAGCAGTTTCCTGTCCCCTTTATGCTCCCACTGGAATGTATGTAGATCTTAATACCTCGGGGCCTGCTTCATAGATTCTAAGTCCCGAAGGGACCGTTGTGATCATCTGGTTTGATCTCCTGTATAACGCAGGCCATAGTACTTCCCCAAAATAATTCCTAGAGCAGATCTTTTAGAAAAACATCCAGTCTTGATTTAAAAATTGTCCATAATGGAGAATCCATCACAGCCCTTGGCAAGTTGCTTCAATAGTTAATTATTCTCACCATTAAACACTTATGCCTTATTTCCATTCTGAATTTGTCTAGGTTCAACTTCCAGCCATAGGATCATGTTATACCTTTCTCTTTGTTCCCCAGGTAGGTACTTATAGACTGTAATCAAGTCACCCCTTAACCTTCTCTTTATTAAGATAAATGGATTGAACTCCTTGAGTCTACAACTTTAAGGAATGTTTTCTAATCCTTTAATCACTCTCATGGCTCTTCTCTGAACTCTCTCCAATGTATTAACATCCTTCTTGAATTTTGGGCACCAGAACTGGATATGGTATTCCCTCTCTGCTCCCATTCAAGATTCTCCTGTTTATGCATCCTAGGATTGCATTAGCTTTCTTGGTCACAGCCAGGAACTATGCTCAGCTGGTTATCTACCATGATCCCCAAATCTTTTTCAGAGTCACTGCTTCCCAGGATCACGTCCCTGGCCTACATTCTTTGTTCTCAGATGTATACATACACATTTAGCTGGATTAAAAAGCGTATTGTTTGCTTGTGTCCAGTTTACCAAGTGATTTAGATTAGTGCTTCTCAAAGTCGGGCCGCCGCTTGTTCAGGGAAAGCCCCTGGCGGTCCGGGCCGGTTTGTTTACCTGCCGCATCCGCAGGTTCGGCTGATCGCTGCTCCCACTGGCCGCGGTTCGATGCTCCAGGCCAATGGGGGCTGTGGGAAAGTTTCCAATTAACAGCTAAATTTATTTTACAAAAATTACATTTGTTCTTCTCAAAAAGGAAAAAAATTAAGCACTTCAAATTATTTTATAGTTTCATTCAACAATTCATTAGGAGCCTTAGTTTGCAAAATCCTAATTAAAAAGAACGCTTTATGGTAATAAAAATGTTATTTTTTTTACTTTATTAAGTTTAGCTTTTTTTTTTTCCAGAGCACTTGGCAATGAGTGCTCGTATACTGCTAAATTCATGTTTATTTTCTTTGATTGCAAAATTTGTGAGACAAAATACAGCTAAACACATTCTGTGGTGCCCTCCAGTTAACTGTTCAATTGAAAAATAACCTTCATAACTGAGTCCCTTGCCTCTTCATAGATATCAAGGAGTTACAACTCTAACCTACAGTTGAAGAGGTGGCTTCAGTCTGGTAAACCATCAGAAATTGCATGAGCACCCTGTGGAGATATATTTATAAATCTCTAACAAGTACAGATAACTGAATAATTTTAATCTGAATTCTGAAATAGCCCAGGGCTTTTCTACTGGCTTTCAAGTCTAGCATCCACTTGCATGTCATTTAGTCATTAAAAGCTGAAGTTTGCTTCAGTACCAAATAATTCTGCATCAGGCACAATGATACTGCAAGCCAGAGACCATGAGGGGTTCAGTTAGGCTCTTTCTGTTGTGGAGTACCTAAAATGACAGCTGTTTTGGTTGTTTTAGATAGATAGTTCTTATATCTCTCTCTGTGTGGTTATGTTAGCTACGGCACAAATTATTTTATTTCTGCAGTCTTAGAATTTAGGGCCAGATGCTCTGCTTGTGTAGTTGTATTGAAGTCAATGGAGCTATGTAACTACAGACAAGCTGAGAATCTGATCCTTACTGAATTTGACACCTTTCACCTTGTCACTTGCATTCCGAGAACTAAATTCAACTCCAATGGCACAATTTCTAGCATTCAAAAGCACAGCCATTTTTATCAGAAAGAAGCTACCAGAAAAATCTTTCCAGCTTTCCCAAATATAGAGCATGAATTTGTAAATCCTCTAGCCTTACTTCAAGGACTTGAATATATTCATTCCTGGACCAATTTTTAATATCTAATATTTGGTGACCACATAGCTAGAAACATCTGCTTAATCCTATTTGTCTGTTTTTATTTATTATAATACAGGGATCCAAATACCTGTAAAAATTTCTCCTACTCCTTTCAATCCTGTCCCTGTTTTATTCCCCTTCCCGCCCACTCATCTGTCTTTTTCTCTTCTCATCTCATGACAGGGAGCATGAGCCAGTGGACTGAGAATAAGACTGGGGTGAACATTTCCTGTGCTCTGATCCCATCACTGCCACTAATTAGCTGTGTGACTTTGGGCAAGTCATGTAGCCTCTGGTTGTCTCAGTTTCCCTCCTCCAAGTATGCACCCAGGATATGCTGCAGCTGGTCTGGTAGCAAAACGTCCTTGGGCACTGGCAGGAGCACCAGAGTCACTTGGCTAGCCTGATCCAGCGATTGTTGACTCCCATCTATATTAGATTCAGGAGGTTAGAAGGTCTCCATCCCAGCTGATCAGACTATAGTGAGCCGCTGTTGTCTCAGTGTTCGGCGCAGTAACCAGCACCTGATCAAAGTCCTCGCAAAAGAGGCAGGATGACGGGGAGTACCCAGAGGTGCAGCTGTCATCCCAAACTTTCCAGTAGTCACTCCTGAGCTTCTTAATCTTCTTGAGCTCTCTGCAGTGGTCACTGGTCTGTTTAATCTCCAATGATTCCGCCTTGTTTGTTATTTCTGGGTACATATGGTCATTCCTAGTAATCTTACTGAAATCAAACATCTTGCTCGCCTCACACCAGAGATTTGCCAGAATCGGACCATGGTCCCGTGATCAGTTAGCAGCGCACTTGGAAAGGACTTCTTGTCGGTGACTATAGGTAATGCAGGAGATACATTAGCTGTTTGCAGCTCAGTGATCAGAATAAAATTTAAGGGTTAAACGCTGAGCAGCTGTACTCAATCCAGGGGGGTTGCTTCCATTTTCTGAGAGTCATTTGGCTAGTCTTGGGATAAAAAGGACATGGAACACTGGCCCATGGAATTGTGGGATAGCCTTGGTGGACTCTCAGGACATGAGTCTGGATTCCTGGGCCCAAGCTGTAAAAGATGGAGTTTGGACCAGAGTCCCACTGGGACTCAGGCTTGGACACATCCCTTCTGCTGGGTTCTAGGGCCCAAGTCCTGGGTGCTTGCTGGGCCAATTTGGACAGATTTGTGTATAGATGGAAAGGGGGGTTGGACTCAAGCCTGAGTCTGAGCCTAGGTTTACATGGCACTGTCGACATACTTTTGAGATGAAGGATGAGAGGGTTGAATAGACAGGGCCAAATCTGATGCTACAGATGGATGAAATTTTTTGACCAAAACTGGGTTTTGGTGAAAACAAAGATTCAGCAACCCCAAAATGTTTCACGAATCTGTGTTGGTTTTGCTGAATTGTTCGTGTTAGTGATTCCCTCCCCCCCCTCATATGAAAAAGTGGAAACATTTCATTTTGGCATTTTCTAAAGGAAATGTTGGATTTTTTTTCAGTTTGAAAGGATTTTTCATTTTGCAATTTCCTTCACATTTATTTTAAAACATTTTTTAAATGCTTGAGATCAAAATGAGTATTTCTTTACTTTTGGATCCATTGAAAAACTTTGTTTTTGGTTCAACACAAAACATTTTTGATTTTTCAGAATTGCCACTAACAATAAACATCCTTTATTCACTCAGCTCTATCCAGCACCCACTGAAATCAATTGAAAGACTCCTATTGTCTTGAATCATTTTGTATCAAGCTCTAAATACTTAATACAGGACTTAGCTGTTTAAGTGCTAAGTGTTATTAACTCCTCCCAGGGCCAGCTCTAGCATGTGCTTGGGGCGGCAAAAAACCTGGAGCCGTCCCTGACTCCTTTATCTCCAAACTGAAAAGATGACAGCAGCTTCACTTTGGCTCTTGAAGCTGCGATGGCTTCCTTCCAGTTCTGCTTCAGCTACAGGAGATGAGGGATACAGGTCCATGAACAACAGTTTGAGGAGGATGCTGTAATTTATGTGCAATAACATTCCTATGAATTATATCTTTTTGTTTGGGTGGGGGTTGCATTGACTCCAACTACGCCATAATCCTTTTGTTTTATCTAATTAATAGACACAATTTGTAAGGGCTGGTCTACACTTTGGCGGGGGGGGGGGGGGGGAGAATTAATCTAACAATTCTACGTGAATAACATAGCTGAAGTTGACATACTTAGATCTACTTACCACGGTGACTTCACTGCAGTGTGTCAATGGGAGATGCTCTCCCGTCGATTCCCCTTGTGCTTCTCGTTGAGGTGGAGTACCAGAGTCGACGCTAGAGCGATCGACGGTCAATTTATTGCTTCTATACTAGACACAATAAATCGACCCCTGCTGGATCGATTGCTGCCCGTCGATCCGGCTGGTAGTGTAGACAAGTCCTAAGAGTTTATACTTGGTAGATCTGAGAAACCTCCATAAAACATTCTCTGTGAGGATTTGCTCAGATTTTACTGAATTTGCTTCAGCCATGCTGGCACCCCTTATGTTCACTTTCAGCTAGCATTTTAGCTATCACCTTCCACGGAGTGCTAAGGTGGCACACTCAAACCTTCACACCAGACATGCTCATCCAATAATGGATTGGCAGCAATATCATGTGACTATTCACAAGTTAACCTACACAGCTCAAATTTCAGATACTGAGTATCGAATAGGCACAGAAGACTCTTCACAGTCAACCCATAGTAAAAATTACATGCTAAAATTAGGACTCATTTAAAGTAACAACCAAATATGAGGAAGTGGCAATCTGTTTGCAGACATTGCATTAGCAGGAAAAAAAGGCTAAAATTCATCAGGTAAATTATTTGCTACCACTTATTCTTTCTACTCTAATACTTGGTCTTAAATATTTAGCCCACTTCTAAACTAGGATTTCAGTGTTCATTAAACATCCGTAAGTGACTGTATATATCTGACCAGGATTATTTTCAGTACATTTTCTTTTGAAGGTGCTTGAATAGTAGTGTGAATTGTCAGCATCCATTTTGTTGGATTTCTGGTATAAACCTTTCCTCTGTGAATCTTAGGAGTTTGAGTACCTCTTTGATCTGAAAGTGACCTTGTGGTGTTGAAATGTGGACTTGGCTAACTTCATGGCAGGACTCTTTGAGAATTACAATATGGCTGTAAAGATGCACTAACCCTTTTCAAGACCTAAATTAAGCTTTAAATCAAAGCTAACTAGAATGTCATCAATGCTTTTCCATTAAGACTGGTAAAACACCCCTGCACTATGATATACACAAAACATAATAAATTTTGGACCTGGATTCAAACCTGAAGCTCTGTCTTTACTTTCTACATTCATGAAATGCATCTTTGCTATCAGTGAGCAATCTAGTGTTTGTGTGAATTGGTTTTTGAGTGTGAAGGCAGACACTAACATTTAAGGCAGCTGACACAAGTCAATTATCAACAGAAAGTGCATCTCAGTTCTAGTCCATCATTTTAGTTATTGCTATAGAGGAAATACCATGCGATCAGTTTAAGGCAAATTAAGATACAAGTGTTTAAAGGGTCACTTTCTGTTAGATCTTGCCTTTCTTGGTAATTGATGAATATGGGGTGCTGCTGACTGAGCTCAGACCATCACAATCCTTGGCCTTTTATGTAACACACTCCACTGGAAAACAAGGAATTTGTTCACTGGAAATGAAATCTATAGCAAAATTCCCAATTGTTCTTACTCATCTAGTCTCATGTGTTCACCAAAGGGGAAGTCAGCTGGACATTAAAATGAGGTATAGCTCTGTCTTGACAACAAGCTTTGGTTATTCACAAATAAGTATCTTAAAACCTGTGTGAAATGACAGGAGCACTTGATGGCTTTTGACCAGGATGGGCAGGGATGCAACACCATGCTCTGAGAGGCTAGGGATACTGTTTGCCAGAAGCTGAGACTGGATGACAGGGCATGGATCACTTGAGGAGTGCCTGTTCTGTTCATTCCCTCTAAAGTATTACCAGGGGGAGGGATAGCTCAGTGGTTTGAGCATTGGCCTGCAAAACCCAGGGTTGTGAGTTCAATCCTTGAGGGGGCCACTTAGGGATCTGGGGCAAAATCAGTACTTGGTCCTGCTAGTGAAGGCAGGGGGCTGGACTCAATGACCTTTCGGGGTCCCTTCCAGTTCTAGGTATATCTCCATATATTAAGCACCTGGAATTGGCCACTGACAGGATACTGGGCTAGATGGACTATTGGTCTGACCCAGTATGGCCATTCTAATGCTCGCTTACCATTACAGCAGATCAGGAGCAGCATGTGCAGGGTAATTTTTGCATCTGATTCCAACAGCTATTCAGAATGAAAATGAGGGCTAGGCAAAGATGCTGGTTTAAGCATGGAAAGTTTGGTTCCGCAGATGCTAGCATTGCAGCACTGATGAAGTGTCACATTTTAATGACGCATCATGATCCTGGAGTGCGACCTTTGAGGTAGGATAGAAGAAAGAGTCAGCTGCCCACATTCCAGGCCATTTCTCTCTCCAGCCCAACAAGCTAAGAGAACAGCCTTTCCATGTGAGGTCATTAATGCTGGAACATGCCACTGTGTAAATGTCATCACATCCCAATGCAGGTTGGGCTTGGGGTTAACTGAATTTTCTGGCTATTATCCAAGCCTGAAACCCAGATCAATCCCCTAACAAAAGTGTGGTTATTACAAAGGTACTAACAATGGGGAAGGCAGACTTCAAAAGGTTTGGTTTGAAAGTTTACTCAGTCATACCTAGATGTCTGTGCTTTGGTGAGAGGTCTGCAAATGCCTCAGTAGTAGGCATTTATCTGTTACTCCAGTCCATCTCCTCCTTAGGCCTGATCCAGAATCAGTAGATAGTATAGCTAGTTGAATTTTTTCAAATTTTGAAATTAAATTAAAATCAGGAAAAATGTCAATGATATTTTTCACAGACACCTCCCGACCTTCTACTTTTTTGTTTTCAATCAACTAAAGAGTTGACCAAAATGTTTCAAATTTCAAAATTTGGCATTTAAAAATTTGGAATTTTTTTTTTTGCAGATATTTTCTCAATTTCCCTCCATTTTGTATGCCACCCAGCTTTTCATTGACTAAGCTTTAGCAGTAAACTCCTGGCTTGACTTCAGAGGCCTCGAGTTCACCCCAGTTTGGGCCCTTGAGTCTAGGCAATATTTAGGTGTGGAGGAATGTGCCATTTTTGTATAAAGCTGGCTAAGCTTAAGTGAATATCCTTCTGACCCAGGATCAGATGATCATGTCTGGTGTGAAGGTTTGGGTTCATCTGCCATATGGATGACAGTTCTGGGAGGCAGTCACAACTATGCTGCTGCTTTGCAGCCTAAGGGGAAGGAGGCTCTCTGTGAAGATACTCAGTGCCCACTCACAACTCCTGTTCCCCCTTCCCCCAAAATAGGAAAGAACCTCTCAGAAGCAGTGTAGTTACTGAGCAAGGGAATAGCCCAGTGTTATTCCCTGTAGAGTACATGGCAGTAGGAATACACTTGCATTAGCCTCTACAATACTGCTTACAGAAGACACCCCCACTGAACTCCCCCCCCCCCCCAATACTCTACTCTTTTGCTCCTATAAATATTTAAAGAATTATTTTTGAAAGCTCTGGGAAAACTGGATCATTTTCCTCCATCAGCACCTGTTCTATTAGCTGAGCAACTTTCTACCATTATAGCAGCTTTTCACCACTTTCTATTTCATTAGCATTCATTTTCTCTAGACATATGACACACTACCCACTGGAAATTCAGGCAACTGGGAACATAAAGCTAAAAGCCGAAGTTTGCTTCAGTGCTTGCCAGCCCACAGAATTATATTACCCTTCCTACCTTTACCTAAATCGCAGAGAAATGACAAACCTTTTGATGCATGCAAAAAAAAAAAAAAAACCCACCTGAAACAGTTTTAAACTGCAAGCTTGACTGATGCAAACTGACATAAAGCATCACAATGGCACATGTCAGAGACAGATGTTTTCTCCAACTCTAGTTTAGTTGCATTTTTTGCAGAGTGCTCTGCTGATTTGTTAAACGTACTGCTTGTAAAAAGATTTGGGTCTGGAGTTCAAACCCAAATCTCCATGAGTAATTGGTGAGCTGATGGTCTTATTCTCACAGGTAGAAATAGGCAATGCAAATTTTAGAAGCAGCACATCTGTTCTTTCAGCTAACATGATATGAGTTCTGTGGGAATGACCACAGTAACAACCTCAGTGTCAAAAGAACAGGAGTACTTGTGGCACCTTAAAGACTAACAAATTTATTAGAGCATAAGCTTTCGTGGGCCACAACCCACTTCTTCGGATGCATATAGAGTGAAACATTGAGGAGATATATATACACACATACAGAGAGCATGAACAGGTGGGAGTTGTCTTACCAACTCTGTGTCCTAACTGGGGGGACAGGAGGATGGGGGGATGGGTACTCAAATAAACAGCACAATGGATGCCAAAATCATGCATTTTGGAATTCCTTGGGCCAGATTCAGACCTGGTTTATGTTGAATTCTGAAAACATAAACCCCAACACGGCCTCTGAGCTAGGAAAGCTGAAGCTGCAATCTTCCTTTCACAGGGGGAGGGTTGCAAAATAAACAAAAACAAGGGATGGCCTGGCTGGGAATGGCCAGGGCAGTCAGTGGGCATATAACATATCCCCCCAAACTGAAGTTCCCTCAGGCAAAAACCTCTAAGATGGGAAGATGGCAGTGGCAATATCACCTGCAGTCTTTGGAGGGCATCCCCCTGATTGTTGTTTGTATTGATTGTGTTGTAGGGTGGGAGAGGAAGTGACTTGCCCCAGGTCATCCAGCAGCTCAGTGGCAGGGCCAGGAATAGAACCCAAGTCACCAAACGCCTAGTGCAATGCCCCATCCAAAAGACCAGGCTGCCTCCCTGCTCCCTGATGTACAGGGAAGTGTAATATACATGTGTGATTGCCAGCTTCTTTGCTTTTGTCCATTTTACTATAAGATCAGCCTGGAAACAAAACTAGTGTTTAAACCATGTTTCTTGACAACCTCAAATCTTCTCTTTTCTTTCTAACCTATTATAGAATGCTGAGAATATTCCGTTTGTGAGCTATGCACATTGGGCGCTCCTTACTTGAATTGACAGGGGCCATATAATCTGAAAATTAAGACTCTTCAAACTTACTTTCAACTGTAGCCATTGTATTATGAGATATCACTGTTCGGATTTGCTTTGGATTTTCACATCAGTTTATGCTGTGATGAAATATAGTATGATGTAAACCACTGGAATTCAGATCATAATACTTGCTATCAGTTCATTGGGAGAAAGTGGATTAAAATATCACCCACCACACTCAGTAAGCAGCATAATTAAATGATAGGAAATATGGTTCACCTCATAACTAGTGTTTAAAGCAGCAAGTTATCAGATCATTTCCTGAGTTCCATGTAAATGCAGTATTATAGCAACCAGTCACTGTGATAGCACCCACTACCGTTAATCTTGCAAAACAGTTTCACTTGTAATTCCTGTTTTCACATGCTCATAGCTTTTCGAATCATTCCCCTTTTTTACTGAATTTTTCCATGCTTGGTTTCTACCCAAAAGCAAAATTTTCCTGGAACATTAGAGTAATTTCTTCACCTGATTTTAAGTTTGATGGAGAAGCAAATACACATTTTCATTTAAAAAACAACCACCACCCAACACTCTTTTAGACAGGATTCCAGCAAAACAGCTGAAATAAGACACTTGAAACTTAGCATGCACATAACCCTCCCTATGGACTAGTGCCTTTGCGTGGTTTGAAAAAAGCTGGCTATAGGTCAGCAAAGATAATATAGCTTGCAATGTTGTGAGCATTGAGGGCTTGACCTCATAACCTTAGTACTAGGTTTTTCCAATACAGACAGGCATATATGTATATAATAATAATATAATCCGACCTACCTCTTTGACAACTACTAATGAAAAAGCGCTATAACGTGCTTGGATATATATTCACAAACAAAGCTCTTGGTTAAAAAGGGGTTATGGCTGAAAATGTGTTTCAGTGGAGACGTACTCAGATCCATACCAAAATCCGACACTTAACAAAATAAAAAAAGAACCCAAGCATTAGAAACTCTGGGAATGCACAATCATATGGGGTCCAGTTGCTTCCCCAGTGCTGCAAAATCTTTTGTTACTTATGTCACATATGTATGTACGGCATATGCAATGTGTATTGATCTGTTTAGCTATAAAGAACATATGCAAAGATAATAAAGATACTCAATGTGTGTATCAGATATTACTATACAGACATATAGATGATGTGATATATACACTGTTTTAATTTTTTAGGCATTTGTTTGTGTTTTCTTTTGTTGTGGTCCATTGCATACATCTGTCTCCAAAAAAGAGAGATGAAATCAGTTCTTGCTGAGTAACTTTAGTAGTCCATATGCTTCATCATTTGGAAAATGATATTTTCCCCCTCAATGAGATGAGGCAACTATATTAATTTGGGGAGTGATTTCGGCAAAATGACAGAAGAAAAATAAACAACTTTCCGATAGTTCCCCTTAAACATTCAGAAATCTATGCTGGATCACTTGAAGGGAAACTGGCTTAGTAACAAAGTGCTGTGGTACACCTGATAGGGTTTATTCATGTAATGACATGTTACAGCTGAGATGAGTTAAAGCACTGAAGCCAATGGGATTTTTCCTGAGTAAAACTGAGTAAGGACCTTGGGATTTGGCCCACTGATGCTGAAAGGTGGTGTCAGGAACCTGGGCCTGCAGCAGAACCAGTATCCAGGCAATCTAATGAGTGCATCCTGCAGTGCAGGATGCCTGATTGATTACACCACCTGCTTGGTGGGAAGACTCACTGGGCCAGGTCTTAAGTCCAGCAGCTGCAGTAGTTTGGTGGCTGCTCAAAGCATTCACCCATGGCTATGATAGCTGCTGAACCTGCTTGTTCCCAGCATGGTTCCAGCCCTGCTCCTGCCTTGGAACCAGCCCGGCTCCTGCCTTGCCTTGCCTTACTCGGCTCTGACCTGCAGCTCCAATTCCTGACTTTGGCTCTAACCGTTGGGCAGGACTGCCCATGTCCTGGTCTCTGACCGGTGGCAAGGAGCATTGGAGAACACAGGAAGTTATTTGGTTTAGATGCTCTCCGCTGATTGTTTGTCCTTCTGCTGTTGCCTCCAAAAGGTCAATTTTGATCTAAGTTTCCCATTTCATATGTTTGGAGGGCATGGTGGCTTTTTTTAAAATTACTCTTAAAAGTCAAATGTTGTTTCACTTAGCCAGGATAATTGAAGTGGTAGAGTGGGATGTACGTTGGGGAGACTTTGCCTCCGTTCCTTCTTCACGGTTGACCCACTAGTTTAGACTGTTGATCAATATTTTTAAAAAAAGAAGAAGCAAGGTTAAAATAACATCATTATTGATTCATGAATGCAAATTCACCAAGAGTGAAATTCAGCTCTTGGTAAATAGCCGGCGCAAGGCCAGTGCATCAATTAAGTCCTACTTACCCATCGGGGTAGACCCCTAACTGCCAAGCACCCAATGCAGAAGGCAGTAAGGTTGCAGGCAAGACTGGTCCCAGAAATACTGCTGAGTGCATTAGTTAGTTACTGTGCCTTGCTTTCCAAGGGAGATCTTGGTGCAGATCCTGCAACTTTTGCATGGTGTATTGAAGGAAAAATACAGGCCAGAATTCTACACTGCTAATGTACAAGATTGAATTTATCGTGCAAGTAAATTGGAGTCATTGGTGTAACTGAGTGGCAGGTTTAGACCCAATGTATTTAATTTAATTGACAGCCATGATTTAGCCTTTGGGTCCCCAGTTCAGTAAACACTTAAGCCCATGCTTAACTTTAACTTTAAGCAGGGGCTTAAGTGCTTTCCTGAGTAGGGATGCTTTTCTGAATCAGAGCCTAAAAGTGGCCTATTTGTCAATGTTGTACCCTTATGTCAGAGCCCTGTATTTTGCAGAGCTACATAATTTACAGGAGAGGATGATGGATTTTTATCCTCATCGCAAATGTTCTGTCTGGAAAATGGCTTTATTAACCACTAGTGACTAAGCTGTAATGTCTCTAGTTCACAGCATGGTTCTGCTTACTTTCTGTGGCTCTCCTGAAGATGTACGATAACCCCTGAACAAACTAGAATATGTCAGAAAAGACCAATGGAAGTCTCAGTGTAACTATTTACCTAAGTCGTCTTCACTGCCTATGTGTAAATCGCTGTATCTCTGCTGTGCTCCTTATGGCATGGTTCAGATATGGTCATCTAACAGTGGAGAAAGAGGCAGTTGTATTTGTTGAAATTGACAATGAAAAAGACTAATAATAAAAGCTTTAACATTTTCCATAAAAAATGCTTCTACTTTACTTACTCAGTATCCAAAAAATAACGTCTGTAAAACGTTACAGCCAAATTACTTGCTACTGGGATGCATGATCACATGTAATATAATAAACGTTTCACCATATTTGCTTTATGATTTGTACTGTGAATGTAACTGTTAAAATTGCCCTCCCCTAATGGTTAAGAATATAGACAGTTATCTCCCCTCACTAGTCCTAGACAATGCACACACGCAGACAAAATCTAAACAGTGAGTGGAATGCCAGGACACAGCATGTCTGGTAAGTTCTGCTATAATGGAAAAATGTATTTCTCTGAATTTACAGAGTATGTTCATACATTCCATGGTCTGTTTTCTTCCAACGGAAACATGGGCTTGTGCCTAAGCCACAGGACAGGGAGTCAGGAGATCTGGATTCTATTAATGGGCTTCTTGTCTGATTTTGGGCAAGTCACCTGGGACTTGACTCAGCTGCCTTTGAAATCAATGGGAGTATTTTTTCCCCTTAACTTCAAAGAGGTCTGGATCAGTCTAATTTCTGGGCCTGACTGATTCAAAGCAATGGGAGTTGTTCCACTGATCTCAATGGATTGGGTCCCCATCCCAAAATGCAGATACTACTTGCATTCCTTGCAGGGGTGTTGTGAGGGTTAAGTGATATTTGTAAAGCAAAGATATTTGGATGGGAGGAGCAACATAAATGCAAAATATTATTATATGTCCTGATCTTTCAAATAAATATTTTATTAAACTAGAATCTGAAACATCTCTCTGCGCCTACAAGAGTCAAAGAGTTAAAGTGACCAAATTCAACAGGAGCTAAAACATGCAGTTTTATGCGGTAAAGCAAGTAGGGCTGTTTAAAACAGTTCTAAGTGATGCACTTGTACTCCGATAGACTGGGTAATGCTGTAAATGTCACTGTTAAAATGAATATCTTTAACAGCTAATATCGATTAAAATGAGGCACTTAGGCACCAGCACAGACAGTTTTAAATGTTAAATTATTTTGTGTAATCTAAATGAAAAAGCAGAGGAGTTGTGGTACAGAGGGTTAAGATGTTACTCTTTCAGCTCTGAAGACTTGTGTCCTTAAGACAGACATGAACCCAAGTGAATTGAGATTGATGCTAGCAAGATCATCCAGCCTGGATATTTTTCAAACACACAATGGCCTGTGATTGGCATTGGAGCTGGATCAAGGATGTTGTCCATAATTACCAAATTTTGAGGTGTGGGGCAACTTAGAACGTGGTCCAAAGCCCACTGAAGGCAATGGAATGACTACCATTGACTTCAGTAGGCTTTGGCTCAGTCCCCTAATAAACTGACAACAAATGATTCTTTGCCATAGTTTCACCCACTTTCATCATTATTTGGAAACAAAATGTTGTGCCACAGCCATAGTGGGAGCTGAAGATCAGAAGGGTAAATTCTGCAAGTGAGAATAAGTTTCAAGCGGAGTAGTCATATGATCACGCAATCCTATGGGGAAAGCATAGGAGGGAAACCTAGGTGGAAAGAAGTATGCTGTCAGATCTTTGGGCAGAATTTACCCTGGCTTTTATGGATGCATTTGCCTTAGCTAACCTGAAGTTGTTGAGCTGACTGTAAATATAATTAAATATTTCTTTTGTTTGATGAACACCTAATAGCCCTCTGGACCACAAAAATAATATCTGAAGTGTCAACTGGCAATCTGTTGTGTGATTGATTTCCCACATTTACACATATCTGTAGCGAATGTGAAGACTGCTGCCTAATATATCATCCTTTTTTAAATATAGTGTGAGACAGTGTTCAAGTCTGCTTTCATGGGGTTGGAGTTGTGACACTATATAGTCGTTTTACACTCCACTCTTTCCCTGTTTTCTTTTTCTATCCATAGCCAATGTCTTGTCTGTAATATGTCACTGAGGGATAGATGCCTGGTTCTCTTCCTCCTCTGCGTTGATTTAACCTTGCATACTAGGAATCAGATTGTCCCATGGATAAACTGCTATCGTCCTCTGACCCTACAGGGGGACTCAGAGCTGACCCAGGGAGAGAGGGAAGCACTCTGTATGGGGCAGCATGTGTGTTCCCCTGCACAGAAGATGTGTGGAGAGGCCTTGTGCTTCTTGAAGCACAGTCTCACTCCTAACTCCCTATAAGAATCTGTGGGTCTAGAAACTGGGTCTGCAGAGCCTGGGGCAGCTGATATTCCTGCAACATCACCAGGAGGCCATACCAAGTCACACCCAAGGAGCACTGTAGATATCAGGTAACACAGGAAGTACCACCAAAGGGTCCTGAGTGATACCACTCTGTGGCTGTCTGATTGGTCCATGCTTTCTGTTTAACCCTGGAGGGTGCCCCAGAAAATCGGTTGGGCCACCCACTTCTGGTTTGTTGAGACTCCAGACCTGACCTCATTTTCTGATGGCTGCTCTCTGTCCCCAGCCTGACTCTGACTCTTGACTCCCGATCCCGGTGACTATGTCTGGTCTCCGACCCCGCCTGACTCTTGCCTGTTGATCCTGTCTGTAATGATTGCTCTGATCCCTACTCGCAGACTACTGCCACGTGGCCAGACTGCCTATGCCCCAGTCCCTTACACTCCCCCTAGGTTGAGGTAGTTTCCCACAGCTCCCAGTTTGGGCCATTGGGTAAAAGGTTGCCCCTAAAAGTGGTTTGATTTTTTTTGCCAGATGCAGCAAAGTATCTTTCTCTCACAACAACAAATATAAAGGGAAAAACCTCTTTTTGGCTTCATTCTCTGCTTTCTTTGGATATAGTGTTGTGGAAAGGAGCCTGCCGGATGTACTTTTGAGTTTGAAGTCTTCTAGTTATCCACAAAACAGTACAGCACATGCACTATTATTGCAAATGTCCCCACACTTTACTGCAAATGTGTGCCTCAATGGTGCCCCTTATGCCTCTGTACTTCCACAGTAGCTGGGCCACAATTTGGCCCTTCATGATTTTGCATAAAATATTTTCAAAACAAGGACGGTATCCCTTTTTTTCCCCACTCCCAATTTGGCACCCAACTTCCTTGATGAGTGGGTCTCAATTTTTTTCTATATTGGGAATTGTCCAAGGTCCCTCCTGCTTAGCTGGGACCCTCTGTGTCATTCAACAATATTTGCAAGGGCAGGATGATCAAGACTCCTATGCATTGAGAACTCATGTCCTTGACATTTGCAGTATAACTGGGGCCACATTTTCACCTGAAGGAACGCTTCTTGAACCATGTTTTCAGCGCTGAAACAGACCAAACATGCATTACATTAGTACTTCTATTCAGAATAAAAGTAGGCTTTGTGGACAGTGCTAGGAAATTATCACTACCTTTAAAAAAAAAATTAGCTTGAGTTTGCATGTCTTTAAACTATCTTAGGCATGTGACCCAGTACTCGACTAACCACTCACATCTGTCTTTTAGAAAACTGCTGCCATTTTGTGTTTTATTTCATATGCAAGGCATTACAGAATGAGTCCCTGTTCTTTCTCTTTTGTACAGACTTTATATTTGTGTGGTTTTCTTTCATTTAAATAAAAATAATTTAGACAGAGGAAAACATTAACACCTTAGCAACGGATCAGTGCCAGAAAGCAATTAGTAGTGTTTGTTGGTCTTTCCAACAGGGGTGTAGGATGTGTGTGTGTGTTTACTGTGTATATACTGGGGCAGATCATCCCCCGACTGCGTAGCAGGGAGAGCTCCAGAGTGTTCTTTTGCACAGCTCATCTCCCAAGAGTGTGTTGATATGGAGATAGCATCACTCTCTCTTTAAAGATCAGAAGTGGCAACCTCAAGAGCTTCAGCATGATTAGATTGTGTTAGGTTAGTTCTAACTCTCATTTCCCATCAAAGCGAGCAGTGCCTGGCACTGCCTGGCACCACCTTGTTGTGTAGCTGGGATCTAGGTGGCAGATTGCTATGTACATTGCCAAATTCTGCCAGAGGCAAGTGTGGAGCTGCATGTTTTTGCTGTTCTTTGGTCATAATACTGCAGAACCAAATAATCCTTCCTGCCACATTGAAACTCCATAGGAACAGATATGCAGCTGCATGTGTAACAGGGAACTACTATCATAGGCCCATTAAATATATTCAGAATGCTCACAGATTCATTTTAAGATGAAATACCGGTTAAACTGATCCTATTTCACACCGAAAATGAATGTTTTTAGCCAAGTACGACACAAGTAAGGTGTGGTGGTTACAAAACTATGAGAGCTTCTCTCCATTTCACTGGTAAAACAGAACTACACCATACTGGGTTGATGTGTATACTATCTACACACATGCACAAAACAAATCTTCCAATTTGCTTGTAGAATTAAATTCCACTGTAGATGCTGCAATAGGATTCTGGGTATTTGTATGCAAATGAGTGCACTGATAATATATTAGACTGTAATTTAACCAGTAATAATAATTTTTGCTGTAAACACTGCACAAAATGATGCAATTGGACACTAGTAGGCAATGTTTTAGAATGCAATCAATAAGCTGGAGGCCACTTTCTCAATTTCTTTTAGTATCTATTTCAAAATGTCAAAATGAGTTTTCTGGCTAATATAAAATTATTTGTATTTCACATCCTCAGTTGATGCTTTTAATTACTCTTCATATATTTTAATAGTTTTCTGTGTAGAAAAGTGCTTTCTGTGCACTAAGCCAAATCTCCATTCTGCAGCAAAACTTGCTGAAGTCAGGTTTTTGCCTGACTCTGTGTAGCAGCACCAAATACTAAATGATATTGGGATGCTTATAGTAATCGAGGGAATAATTGTGGAGGCAAAGTTTATTGTAAGGAAAGCAAATTAGGAGGGGAAAACAACATCATTTAACAGAAATGTTAAGTATGATCTAATCTTTTTGGTCCTCGTTCTGATACAGTAATGACTATTTAACCATGTCGGTTAATTATTTAAAGCGTACTGTAGTTTATCCCGTGTAGATTAGAATCCCACTTTATTAGAATGCTAAAAGGCCAGGCTTCAAAGAATGAGCAAATTAAAGTTTTTTCTTGTCATTTACAATGTTGGGGCCAGATTCAGATACACACCAGCTGCAATGCAAAGCAGCGGTAAACCCAGTTTAGCCAGTTAAACAGCTAATGTTCACTGAAGTCAATAGGGGGGTGGGTCTTTCCACTGACTTTGATGGACATTGTATCAGGCCATTATACCCCCAAATAGGATCAGGTACAGGGCCTGATCCTGTTCCCATTAAAGTCTTTGACTGGTTCCAGTGTAGGGTCAGATACTGAGCAAGCGCCCCTTGCACAGCTGTGGAAATGCACCTTCAGTGGGAGATGAGGTTACTCAGCACCTCCCTCAATCTACAACATTATAAAACCACATTCTAAATTAAAACTTTTTTTTAAAAAAAATAGCACTTTATATTTAAACACACGCTATTTAAACTCTGTTCTGATTAACACAGTTTGAAAATTATAGACATGACCTTAGGGGACAGATGGAACTGAATCAAGCCTATGAATGTTTGTATGATTTGTCCATCATTTGCTCCATTATTGACTGAAAGTTCTCCTGAATGACATCAACTCTACTTCAGTGGCATAACATAAACTTTGCCTGTTTTCTCCCTCTGCTTCTCTCCACTCAACAACTAAGAGACAGAACACAGCTGTTGAAGACATAACAAGATAAAAAATAAAGGTGATATTTTCAGAAGCATTCAGTGCTGGTCTTACTCAGCTCCCGTTGAAGTCAATGTGAGCTTTACATTGACTTCAGTGGGAGAAGGGTTAGGCCAGCACTGAGCTCTGTTGAAAGTCCCACCCAACAGAGATAATAAATATTAGGCCCACCTTGCTGCCTCTCACGCTGTTTTTATGAGCGATAGGGGAAATTTAAAAGGTTGGCAGATTTTGTGCACTTTACCGTGTTCCCATCTCTCCTGATCTGATCATGAGACTGATGATATTCTGGGTTTCCCCTGAAGCCCCAGCTGCTGAAATCCAGAGATCGTATGAGAATCTCCGTGGACATTAAAAATAAAAAGTCCATTTCTACCCTTTGTAGTTGCAAAGAAAAGCTTGAAAATGTGTAATAAGTGCACCTGAAGGAGTCAGAAACCAGAAAGCAAAAGCAAAAGAACCTCAAATTTATTATTTTTTTTAAAAATCTCATGGTTTTTAACCAATCTTGTGATTTTTGTGGGGCTTAGCTCATCATTTTTGAACAATTGGGGTTGGCAATACCTCATCTGGAAAAACACACAAGCATTCAGAGGCTTACGTGAATTCATTTGAACTATTTGGCCCGCTCAGCCTGTCTCATAACATTGCTGTTACGGCTTGGTGTTGGCCAAGCCAAACATACAATGAGAACATCCTTTATTTCTGCATTTGTGTAATTCCTCTTCCTGTCCAGTCCGAAGAGGTGCAAAGGCAACAACACACACACAATTGAATCAAACTTAATTACAAACACCACTTACATTTAATGTTCTCTTTTCTCTGCACTACATTTTTAAACGTAAGATGTCTGCCACCTTGTCCCTGTTCGAGGGGGCAGGCCCATGCAGGATTCAAGATGGGACTTGTAGAGTGAGGGACATTCTGCTTTCTTTCTCTAATGGAATATTTGTTCTTTGTTGTTTTCTTTAGTCTAAAATAAAGATAAACCAGACTGAAAGCAGAGTGGCGAGGCACCACTGCACAATTATAATTAATTCACTGTTAATGTTTTAGACACTGCTACGGTGTACATTGGAATTGCTGGGGTGGGTGCGGGTGAGATTAGGTTAAGCTACGCATGTACAAATTACAGGAGAGTCGCATTAAATACACACTCTAATTAATGTTTTCAGAATGAACACCAAAGGGAATACTATGATTTACCACTCACTGAAAAGTTGGTCTATGATTTATGCTTTCTCGGTTTGTGATATATTCTCAGCTTGAATTGTAGGGATTTAGGCATATACAATACCTGCACCCTTGTACAACTCAGTAAAAATGTACATACCACCATTTACAAACATTACCTCACAGAGTTTAACAATCAGCTTAAAATAAGGATGGACTCAAACCAGGACTTTGGAACTGAACCTCCACAAACCTTGGGAAAATTCGTATTTTTAATCTGATTTCATCTGCCAGCATCATGGGTCAGGTACATCTCTACTTCACAACAGAATACCAGCTTAAACACTAGAAAATGAAATATTAACATTGTCTGAAAAACTGCAAAAGAGTCTAACTTCATTTTATCAAGTACAGCACAAGCATTCCAGAAAATCAAAAGGCCATGTAGATCTGCTCTTGAAACAGCAGAGTGGAAAGCCAGTCCTTGCTCGGGGGATCTGAGGTTGAATAGCATGGCATTAACAAAGCCAAAATGTAAAGTGTGGAGAAAAGGACCCAACGTTCAGAGTACTCTAAAAGCTAGAGGCAAGAAGCAGCTTTGCATCCCAAAAGACATTGATGTGCATCATTTTCCTGTTGCCACCGTTTCCTGTGGGGGAAAAAATGGCTGTAGAGGACTGTGATCTGGCACCTGGTGATAATACATGTGTAATATCACAAATCTTTTTCATATTAATTGAGCCTTCCTCACCGCTGCATATGTTGTGGTTCAGATTTTCAACCCTGGCCTTCAGAATTGCACATGCTAACTGTATGCCTGGCATGGAAAATAACCGCATGTATGTTCAAATGCAATTTTGCAGGCTGATCTGAGTCTAGCTGAAAAGGTGTCCCTACTGGAAGGGTTTTATCAATAAGCTAGTGAGCACTTTAATAAGGAAGGAAGGAAGTGATCAACATGTAATTGAAGCTGTTCTAGCTTGAAGTTTTTTTAGGGGAATTTACAACATGCAAAAATATCCTCATTACATGCCCCTTGTGTTGTCTTCTGTGCTCCATTTAAGAAATAACAGAGAAATATCAGCGAAGAGGAAGAATTGGATTTAAAAGCCAAGCCGAGGATCTCATATTCTAGTAATTTTCTGTTTTGATGCCATCATCACACTTTGCAGTATAGAATCATTTATATATGAAAATAGAATCCATGTTAAGTTTCTGGTGAGTCTTAGTCTGCTGTGAAATGTCATTAGCGTTCTTATCAATAGTACATTTTTCATCATGGACACAACCCACATATCCTAATTTATGACCATCTGGTCTCTAGACAAGAACAGCCCATATGATCAAAATGCAGCTTCGCTAAATCAGCTAATACATCCATCCTGTGGCTTCAAAAGGATGACACCCACAAACTCAATCAAACCCCCAGCATCCAATCCTTGGGGGGGGGCCACTTAGGGATCTGGGGCAAAATCAGAAGAAGTGGGGTGCTTATCTATTTATATATCTAAAGTGCATTATCCAACTCACCATAAAATGTACCTGGGAAGGACTAGTCACTGTATCTATTTGCTCACTGGTGGCATTAATGGTATCTTTTATTTCATTTAGGCCTTGATTTGTTTACAAACTAATAAATATGATTTATAAAAAGTGCCTGTGGTTCACTAATTACTGCACATATGGCGTTTTTGTTTTGTAAAACTGGCATTTGCATTCTATTATGATTATGTCTCTGTTCACCAGTGCTAATTAGTCTGATTAGACAGATAACTTTAACCATTATTAAAACTAGATCATGGAAACTTTAAATGCAGGGGAAAATGCAGGTACATCACCAGGAAAGATAGGTCAGCTGCACAGAGTTTGTTTCCTGTGAAATGTTTAAAAATTGTAAGTTTTTTGGATTTTGCACATACAATATGCTGCACTAAGCATCCACATTTAGCTACTTACAAAAATCCAATTAACCAGAGCTCTTTAGCATGTATTTGTTAATCAGAGTTAATCTTTCCAATGAATACATAATTTGGAATCTGTGTCTAAAGTGTTCATTAAGGATAAGCATATTAAAGACAAAAACTAGGTTCTCCTCCTTGGTAGCCAATGTAAATATAGAGAAGTAAGGACTGGTTGATGTTCATTTTCTTTTATGTTAGGAGACAGAAATTAAGACATCTAAATGGACAAAAGACTAGAGAATTCAAAATTGTTGGGAAGATGGACTGGGTGGCCTAATAGGTTTTTTCCATGATTCTATGAAAATTAACATGTATGCTGAAAATGTGTGGAAACAAACAGGAAAAAAACCCTGTTCACTGTCCCTGTTATTACATCAGCAGGTATCCAGCCTCCTTGAGGCTGATATTTTATCCCTTTAAATAGTTTTTAGTCTCTCCAAAAAAGAGAACCACTTTCACTATCCACCAGCAGACACAACCTTAAAGCAGTAAGAAGTCAGGAACACAGTATCAGAGATCAGTCAGCAAGTCACCTAATTTTTTTCTTCCTTTCTGAAGAAGTTTGTCAAGGAAGCAGAAAGGTTCTTTCCTTTCTAAAAGGAACTGCAGAAATACTGAAAAAGACAAAATCAGGGGTTAAAGGAGACATACATAAGTGGTAAACTATAACACTGTCATATTAATTCACTACTGACCTTTATAGTGTACCTCTTGCCCTACCTTTCAAAGGCAAGTGGAATTAGTCTGTAATTACACTTCTCAAATGTTAGCTTGGGTCATTGCTGAAAACATTGTTGGTGTAATCCCCAGGAAAAAAGCATCAGCACAAGAAGTTTCAAAAGTACCATTTCTGTATCTGTAGTAGAAGCAGAACGTAAGCTAGAGGGCAAGATCCTTTGCTGATGTAAATCAGTCCAGCTCCGTTGACTTCAGTGGCAGTACATCACTTTATACCATCTGAAGATCTGATCTTCTAGAATGAATATTTATGCCATGCCAGAAGAGTTTGAGATCCTTTTTTCAAAATGAGGATGAATAAAGAAGGGGTTGTGATCTGTTCTGCTCTGATGAACCCAAAGCCAAATGTGACCTCCTCCTGATCTTTTATGTATTTAAGTCAAAAAGGGCCATTCAGATACATTCCACTGGAGCTTAAAATGTCTATATTTCAATTCCAAAGGTCAAACCTCAAGCGAGCTATACTGTATGACCTAGTCTTTGTCTATTGCCCATTGATGTTGGCTGTCTAGGCTTCTCATACTCCATCGACTGTTTACTGTTTTTCTGGCTAATGTAAGTGAAGGAGATAATTGAAATGATTTTGAGCTATGTGTCAGCTCTGATTCTGATTATGCCTCCTGTCCTCAGTGAAGCTTTATTGGCTCCAAACTCATTAAGTTTCCAGGAAATTTTAGATTATTATGTTAACTATATCTTAATTAATGTATTTATCTTAAATTCCACTCAAGCATTTTTGAATTTTTTTTATCTGTGTGTCTATCTCTAATATCGTTAAATTAAATCACATTTCCCGCAACTCTTGTGTTTAAGGAAATATGCTCCTTGTTTGAAGACCCAATTTTATCCCTTGAAAAAATAAAGATAAAGGAAAAGGAAAATATTTCCTGGAAAGTTTCTGGTATGTTTAAAAACAAAGAGACACAACCTTCACTGGTGTAAATCAGCATAATTCCAGTCTAGCCAGTAGGCCGGAGCCAGCCTTTTGTTTTCAAATCTAACTGAAACTTATAGTCAATGGATCTATGCTGCTTTATACCAGCTGACGATCTGATCCAAAGTAAAAAGCTGTTCACATTCCTTTGTAGGTGTGTGTATGTGGATAGTGAATATGTTTAGAATCCAGTCTGCATTTCTCCGGGCTTCTTGAAGTGGTCATTATGCTGGGCAGCTCCACAATAAAGGGAATTTACATAACCCTGTCAGAGTGGCAGTCTCATACTAAAATAATTAAAATGTCTCCAGATAGAATCACAAGGTAATCACTATCTCTAATAATACCACTACTTATTTTATATAATAATAATTCATAATTAAATGCTTTAGAAAATTGTGGTTTTCGCCTCCCTGAAGATGAACTCAAGAATAAATTAAATAAATTAAGAAGTGGGAACATTTTCACAAAATCAGGAAAGTACTCCCACCTAAAAATAATAGAGATGACAATTTATTTTCATTTTTGGTGATCATTAGTGCTGAGCAAATGATATGCAATTAATAATTTACCGATTTACAGACCGCCTCCATCATGCTGAATGGTACTTTCCTTCACAACTAGTCTCTGTCAGAGGGCAACCTGGACCTTTAAGGGGTTCATATCCCAGCTCTGACTTATGTCTCGATTTCTCCCTCCAGATCATGTGACTGGGAGGGTGATTGAAAGCTTGGCCTGATGGGAAAGAGGCAGCCAATCATCAGTAGGGGGAGAACTGATAAGGAATAGTGCCCTGCTGTGAGGCTTTTCAGGGAACTAGGGGAGGATTGATGGCGGCAGTGGCTGAGAGGGAGCTGGTGAAGGAGTCTAGGAAGGATGTGTGAAAGAAGTCAGAGATGAGCTACAGAAAAACCCAAACAAGGCTAGCAACAGGCATGACAGGAAGTGGCCCTGAGAAGCAGTGGAGCAGGGCAGTCTTGAGTATAAGTTACTGCCCTGAACTCGGAGTGCTAGGGCTGATGCTTGTAGTAGAGAGAGGGCTGGATCGCACTATAGCACCTCCTGGCTAGCTCTGCTACTGAGGGGGAAACAACTGTTTAGCTCAAGGAGACTTGGTGAAAGCTATTGGTTTTTGTTTGGACAGGGGAAAGATTATGATCTGCTGAAAGTCATTTCTCGATCCATATATATATATCCTTAATGCATATGAAGTTATGAGAATTGTGTTATATGGTTGTCACTAAAACATGCTGTAAGTTGGGGAATAAGCCAGATATTAGCTTCCCAGAGGCAACAGCAAGGAAAGTACCCAATGCCCAGGCAGGGTGTGAAACAACCCGTCAACAGCCATTGTTCAGCAAGGGAGCTACAATGCAATAACTCACTGGCATGAGCCCACACCAAGGGAATTGCTCAACCTTGCTGGGAGACTCAGCAATGCCCCCAGACATGCCTGGACTTGTGTTTTCCAAGCACATGGACTGAGGGCATAAAACAGACAGAGTGGCCGCACACTGGGCCCTTCTCCTGCCCCCACCTACGCTGCAAGCAACCAAGACACTGAGAAGAAGACAAGACTCCAACAGAGGAGATTGGCCCAGGTTTAAGGAACAAACCTGTATATTAAGGACTGGTGTATGTTCACTTTCCATTGTTGAAGTGGTGAACCAATTGATACATTAGATGGTATATTCCTGAGGTACAGTCCTGGGAACTGATTTGGCTTGTGCCTTTCTCTGTGTGACTCATGAGTGGCTCTGGGAGCATTCATGCAATATAGCTGTGTATGGGGCTCCACATGCTGTTGTGCTGAGTAATCACAGCGCCTGGAGGGGCTTTCTGCTGGTCTCTAGCAAGGCATTGTGAGAGACAGCCCAGGCTGGAGAGAGTTAAGGGGGCACAGCGGTCCCACAGTCCCAGGCTGCACCCCAGGGGGACCCCATCACAGTAACTATTGACTTTATGGCACTGATTGGTGATGGTTCGCTGTGAAAATTCAATATGTTAAATGCAAGCTATGGACTAAGAAAAAGACAACAAATGTAAGTCTTCAATGCTCAGTATCTCTCCTAGGAGGTGGTGTAAGTAGCGTACACTTGGAGACTGACCAGGTTTAGTAGGGGGAGTGGCCATGCAAAAGCCATCCTCCCAAAGTACGGAGTGTGTGGAGAGTCTACTCAATAAAAGCCAGATTAGAAGGCACTGATGTCTGATGGGATTGGTAGTAAACTGCAGAACCCTTTTACCTCTAAATTAGTGGTTCAAATTCAGCCCAGGTTAGGAGTGTTCAAGAGTTGTTTCCATCTTATGGCTGTTTGATGGCCTGTATGAAAACAGACAGAGTTAGCAGATCAGTTTCTAGTGGACAGATATCCACCAGCACATTTGGCATCTCCAGCAAAGAAATCAAGAACCATGCCTGGAGGCTGAATTCCCTCCTCATCTTTAACGTGTGCTGTCTAAACTGCACATTCCTTTTGGCAGTGTGTAAAGAACATACCCTACACGCCCCCTTACCACAGGTATAAATAGCAGTGTAGATGGTAAGTACTGCTTCAGCGAATAGAGTAAGTACACGCCTGAATCTTGTGGATATAGAGGTCTGCCTCGCCCACTTATACCGCTATACTGCCAGAGCCTTTTCCCCGCTGCCTCCCTCATGACAGAACCTTTCACTGACACGTGTAGCTATACACCCCCACAGGGTGGACGCAGGCTGCTTTTCACTGCATCATGTAGCTACACATACCCTACATGCCGCAACAAGAGGTGTACAGTGTAGACATAGCCTTAAAGATGGTTCTGCCATCTTTGACAGAGTTGAGGCATGCTTAACTATAGATGGCACTACCATCTCCACTTATAACAAGTGCCAAATAAGCCATTGATTGATAAGCTATTAGTATTATAAGGAAGAACGTACCAGTTAATATCTCCTAATAAGTGGGAGAAACCCTGAAGTCAATGGAGCTGTGCCCACTTACACCATTAGAGCTTTTGGCCCCTATATGTTAGCACTTTTCTTTATTCATTTCAATTAATCTATTCCAGTTATGCATAACAACCATTTGCCTTATGTTCACAATCGCTGAGTAGGATCTAAAGGACTTGGGGACTTAGGCATAGGAACTAGGGGTGCTGCAGCACCCCTAGGTTTTACATGGGACTGCTGGTCCCGCGCCCAGGTCTCCACTCCCGAGCCTGGGGCTTGGGTCTTGACCACTGGCCCTGCTCCCCGGCCACTGGCCCCGTGCCTGGGGCTCCGCCCTAGGGCCCCGGCCCCATGCCTGAGACTCTGCTCCCCGGCCCTGTGCCTGGGGCCCCACTCTCGGTCCCATGCCTGGGGCTCTGCTCTTGGGGCACTGGCCTCGCTCACTGGCCCCGTGCCTGGGGCCCGGCACCCGCCCTCCAACCCCAGGACTCTGCTCTGCATGCTGGGTCCCATGGGTCCACTCCTGGCCCCTTGTCCGCCCCCAGCCTTTGCCCCCTAACCCCTGTCTGGGTTCCCCTCTTCCGGAGACAGCACTGCTCCAGGTCCCAGCTGGTGGGGGGGCGCAGACAGGGGTAAAGGGGTTGGCTTTCAGCACCCCCACTATTAAAAGGGTTCCAGCGCCACTCCTAAGGGAATCACAATTCAGCCCCAAAACTCAGAGTAAACATCACTGAATCAAACAAAGCAATTGTCCATCAGGTTCTCACTGTCAGCATCATCGTAATTTCTCTTGCATATGTGGAAAAACACCTGTGTGAATAATGTACCCGTCAGTTACTAACCCTTTGCCAAGCTCCATAAGGTCCTGGGTGACAGCAAGTATTATACACTGACATTATGAGCACACACTATCCATTTTATTCCACATATTCTGCACGTACCACTGATTGCGTGTTTTCTGGAACTCTAACATCGAATGGGGGTACTTGGCCTCAGCTTTCTGAACAGAATGAAGTTGTCATAGGGAAGAGCCTATTGCTGATTAGCTGTGCTGCTTCATTCCTCTGTTACATAATGATAAGGAGAATGTCGCCTGGCACTGTGATGGAGGTGTATATAACCCACCCAGAAGCTGGCTGGGATGTGGGTTAACCCTCTCCCACTGGCTAGAGAAAACTAATGTTGCTTTGAATGACGACATTTGTGGGGGTAACAGGATTGGGCCAGCGTGGGGAATAATTAATACTATGAAAGAGGGGGGTGGGTTTGACAGGAAGAGTCAGGGAGGAAGGATCTCCAGGATGAGGACTGAAAAAGTATTAGAGAAGATCTGGGGGAGAGTTGGATTGAGCTCTTCTTCCCTGAATCTTGGCTGAAGTGAGCTACACTTCAGGCCTTTACTTGACTGAAGTGAGCCACTGCACAAGATAGCAGTTTGGCTGTGTGGAGTTCTGCTGTATTTTCCCCTGAAGAGTCAGGATATTTCTTGGAGTTACTTGTTGTTGCTAAATTGTTTATGGTCGCACCCACAGTGTACTGCTGATTTTTTGTCATTCCAGAAGTGGAGCTCATAGTCTAAGGACAGTCACACCTGAACACAGAGGTTGGTGAAAGGCGGAAAATGAGATTTTTAAAAAATATATAAACTGACTTAATTCAGTGTAGGCAGCATGGCAGAAATGGGTCTTTAACAGGGATTTTCATGTGGACAGTATAGCGGAGTTGAGCTCAGGGAGTACACTGGAAGGGAGGAAATGTAGGGAGGTTAGTAACTAAATGAGATGCCCAAAAACATGTAGATGAAGGTGGAAGTACTCTTAGAGTATTCCAGAAAGGTCTTTACATCCTGCCTCTGGGTGCAGAATCCTCCCCTGCTTTGATCAGCCTATAAGTGACATGTAGACTTTTGTGTGTGTGTGTGTGGGGGGGGGGAGTAAGTACCCCATCCTTGTTTGCTTTTGTCTCTCCTATATTGTGACTTTCTTTTTCTATTCCACATCAGGGTAATCTCCTGTTTGGATCTTCTTACATTGTATTTTATGCAGTGAATCAGGGACTCATACTTTGAAAAAGGTTATCAATCACTGGTAATCATTTGCATCATGGGTATATAATTACCTATGGCTTTTATTGTACAAATTAATTTTTAAAAGTTTGAACTGTAAACAACTACATGGAAAAGAGACAAAGTCAAACAGCAAAAATGGAGGGCCAGATTCAGCACTGCAGCCACTGGGCCTGATCCAAACCCCCCTGAAGTCCATGGGCATCTTGCAGATACTTGGGAACTGTTGCAAAGCAGCCAATAAGCCAGCATAGTTGACCTCAGAGCCTACCAGGATTGCAGCTGTTACCCTAATTCCCTCCCCTAGCTACCAGTGTTGGAGATGCGGCTGGGTGGGAAAGGGCATAGCCATGGGGAGAAGACAGAGGGAAAATCACATGCAATAGTTGCAGGGCCGGCTCCAGGCACCAGCTTGTCAAGCAGGTGCTTGGGGCGGCCGCTCCGGAGAGGGGCGGCATGTCCAGGTATTCGGCGGCAATTCGGCGGATGGTCCCTCACTCCGTCACTCCGTACCTGAAATTTGACTGGTAATTGAACAATATGAGCTGAAAAAGCAGAGTCAACCTAAGCTGTGAATTGACCTACTTTTGTCACTGTGTAAACTTGTGTACATGTTAAAGTACTAGATGTCTATGACTCGGAGAAAGGGGATGGCAGCCTAAGGTGACCAGACAGCAAGTGTGAAAAATCGGGACTGGGGCTGGGGGGTAATAGGAGCCTATATAAGAAAAAGACCCAAAAATCGGGACTGTCCCTATAAAATCGGGACATCTGGTCACCCTATGGCAGCCTGGTGTCCTGAAGAACAGTTCCAAAACACCGAGAGGTTGGGGGGCTCCTTTTACCCTCTTGACTATTTATTTTCTGAATGTTTCCCCCAGCTCGCTGATCCTATCTGATATTAATTTGCAATGGCGCCCAATAAAATCTCCTGTAAAGGAAATCAGAGTTGTGCCCTTTTCCAAAGGTGACCTTATTAGGCTCATCTCTTTGAAAATGTTTAATTTATTACAGTAACAACAAGACTAGGTTCTTTAATACAGCATTTTTCAAGTGACGGAGACAAAGAATAAGAAAAAGGCCTTTCATAAAAGATTCGGCTTAAAAGTTAATTTCATCTTCTGTGCAGAAGCAGCATTTCAACATATCGTTCCCCTGCAACCTTGCTGAAAGAATGTGTTTATACCACTCTACTTACTCTGAAATTTCAAATTAAGCTTTTTGAATAAGCTGTGATATTTTATTTGGTTTCCTTAAGCTAAGAGTATTGCATTGTCAGACTCTATTTTCTTAATTGGTTATATATTTGTCATTCCCTTATTGCAAAGCTTATGATAAGTCAATAATATTTTGCCAAGTCCTTTAATGGCTCAATCCAAAATCTGGCTTACAGTATCTTTGTTCATATAATTGTTTCACACACAACTAACTTTGTTCTTTCTTCCAATAAACAAATAATTTCTAGCAGCCAGGATGCATGGGAAAAAAATCCTAAAATAACCGAGCACTAAGTGGAGTCTCAGCATGCCTGAGTATCCCTGCAGTAATAAACATGTGAGTGCAGGCATAAGCTACCCTACAATAATAAGTCAGTGTGTACAGCCAAGCATGCCGAAGGAATCCTAGGAATTAAACTGTTAAATAAAACCTAGAATTGACTGTGTGATGGAGGTAATACGTTTCAGTAAGGACTAGGCTTAAGAGTTTTGTATATGCAAAAATCCCCAGACTCCAGCCTACTGCCTAATATTGTCAGCTCTTTCTCTTGAATCTGTCCTTTCCTCTCCAGCCCAACTGCTAACCTCTTCCAGGTCTTGTCCGTCTCCCATCCTAATCACTGCATCTTCCGGCTCATGCATAATTTTGCAGCTACTATTTCTTTTTCTCCATTCCAACTATATAGCCACGTACCCCAGCGAGGATCTGGCTCATTGTACCTAGAAATCACTCCTATTAATCGAATATCTCAATCAATGACTCTTGTTCTTAAATAGAGAAATCCATTCATAAAGAATACCCTAGATCTCCGAATAGGCTAGACAATCTCTAGACATTATAAGCTTTTCTCTTGGAAAGGAAGTGAAGCTCACAGGCTCTAAAAACAATGAAAATGTTGTTGATAATTCAAAAATTGTATTTCCATATGTTCATGGAATGTAAAATTTATCAGATACTCGATTTTGCAAAAACACCTGCGTGGGTAGGTAAAGTAAGTGGAAAGCAGAAAAAAAAAGGTTAAAAAAGGGACATTAATTTGGTGGGAAGACAGATTAAAAATAGACTTCTGAAGGGAAGATGTTATGATATGGGACTGTAATGCAATATTCTACAGTATTAAAATTCCTCATAGACACCTAGTGGTGTTTAGTGGTAACTACAATTGCCTGCATAATGTTCACAGCAAAACTGCTATTAAGAGACCGGCCAAATTCACTCATTGGTGTCAATAGGTGCAGCTTCATCAACATACTGATTTACACCGTATGAGGAGATGGCCCTGAATGATGACTATATTACACCAGCTTTAGTTTGCCAAGAATGACTGAGTTAATGTAAAGCAAGGTTGGGAAAGAGGTGGGAGAATATTCCAATTTTTAAAAAATATGTAACTTGATCCTCAGTAATTTGCTCTCCTTATTTTGTTCTTGATTTCTGTGCCCTCATTTGTCTGTAGCGTTTGCATTCCTTAAACAATCTTACGCAGGGATTTAATTGTGCAACAGCCCATTTCACAAAGAACCACATTTGGCCAGAGGGTTGCTGTGATTGGAGGTGCTGATGCATTTTCAAGCCATCATGCCTCTAGCCACATTTCCTGAAGGACTTTTTTTGCCTCTTTATTGAACCACAATCTCTAGAGAACACTTATAAAATGGTTGCCAAGAATTAATATCAAATACTTTGCATCTATGTAAGCCTTATCTGAATGAGTGCATTAGTGTAGGCCATCAAGGACACTGAGTAATAATTGCAGACAGTATGGCAATTGCATTTTAGATCGTCCTCTGCTTGTATAAAATCTTTAATCCCTAGGTTTTTCTTTCTTTTTTTTTTTTTTCCAAAATGAGGATTTAAGCCTCCTCCTCCTCCTTGCACACCTATCTCTTAAAGATGTATAAAAGCAGGACACATCTAGTCAAATGCAGTGAAACAAGGAAATGCTCAGATATTTTAATACCCCAGAGCTACCTTTTGGCAATCAAAATGAAATTTTAAAGCACATCTGATTTACCTGTTGTTTGTGTGACTCAAATACCTATGTTTAATTTTGTCTATGGATTGGAAAAAGTTAATTTCAAGCCTTGTTTCTCTTGCTAGCAGCAACAACCTTTTAAACTGAGTATTACTGGTGAACCATATAGAGCTGGGTTTAAAAAAAATGCTTTTCAGTTCCACCATGCAGTTGTTCGGACGACAATTATGGCAGCTGAAGTTTAATCATAGTGTTTGATAGCTCATTTTCTCAATGTCAACACGAGGCACCGCTAAAAAAAAAAAAAAAAAGAATTCTTTCATTTGATAAGCTGGCTCCAGAGCACTGGGCTCATTCAATAGGAAAACTCTTTTGCAAGGCTGCAGCATGCATGTTTTTTCTTCTTTTCTTTTTTTTCCCCTGAAAGCCACCAAAGAAGAGATTAATCACAAGGGGAAAACTCAGCTTCACCCTCTAGCTGCAGGTCGCAATTTTTATTTGTATGGAATTGGCTTTTGGAAAGCTGAAGGCTGCCTGAGGGCAGGGACCTGATAGAAGAAGAACCTGAGAATGAAGCAGCAGGGATTGATTAGCCTACTTCATATCCCACACTCCATAAGCACACTCCAGCCGCAATCTAACACACCGCTGAGCTGAATAGACAAGAGAAATTGGATTCCTTCCTCATATTTAACCTTCAAGTCAGCTCTAACAGTTGTTGATATGTTGTTCTACCAGCAAGTAACAGTAGCTTTTTTATTCCAGCACCCACATACACACACATATCGTGTTTTTTAAGTTACATGTTATATATTTACATATTATTTTCCATTTTCAATTTGTTTCAGAGCATGGATTACCTAATCTATTTCAGTAAAAGTTTCAGAGAAGACCAAACAATTACGCATACAATTGTAGGGAAGGAAGGAAGGGGAAAAAAGAGAAATAAAACGTGGGAAAAAACTCTGTTTCACGCCTTTCAAGGTCGTCTTCCCACAGTCGTTTTTCTTTTACCTGTAACTTTCCAAGTTTGTTAATTGTAGGAATTGTCAGGATTTTGTCCAGCGATATGGATGCTACTGGCACTGACATGGTGGGTTTTATTTGTATGTAGATTAGATGTGAATATTTGGATTTTTTTTAAACCATCTGAAAGATTTTGTGATCAGGATCAACTTCTGTGGCCTGACTGTGCCAGATGACTTCAGTGGTACCTCCACCAATCGTGGGAAAATGGGGCCTATATGGTTGATGGGGGCACATAAAAACTTGGAGCTACCATTTTGTTTTCTCCTTAGAGCATAAACAATGGTGGCAAAGATGACAACCTTCTATTGCACAAACAGAATGAACATAAGCATTAGAGCATAAGAATGGCCATACTGGGTCAAACCAATGGTCCATCTAGCCCAGTATCCTGTCTTCCAATAGTGGCCAACTCCAGGCCACTTCAGAGGGAATGAACAGAACAGGGCACTTATCGAGTGATCCATCTCTTGTCGTCCACTCCCAGCCTCTAGTAGTCAGAGTCTAGGCAACCACTTGAACGTGGGGTTGCATCCCTGGCCATCTTGGCTAATAGCCATTGATGGACCTATACTCCATGAACTTATCTAATTATTTTTAACACTTTTTTTTAATACTTTGGACCTTCACAACATCCCAGCAACAAGTTCCACAGGTTGAGAGTGCATTGTGTGAAGAAGTACTTTCTTATAGTTTTAAATCTGTTGTCTATTAATTTCATTGGGTGACCTGTAGCTTTTGTGATATGTGGAGGGATAAATAACACTTCCTTATTCATTTTCTCCACACCATTCATGATTTTATAGACCTCTATCACATCCCCCATTAGGTGTCCCTTTTCCAAGCTGAACAGTCCCAGTCTTTTTAATCTGTCCTCATATGGAAGCTATCCCATATCCTTAATCATTTTTGTTGCCCTTCTCTGTACTTTTTCCAATTCTAATATATCTTTTTTGAGATGGGGTGACCAGAACTGCAAGCTGTGTTCAAGGTGTGGCCATACCATGGATTTATACAGTGGCATAATGTTTACTGTCTTCTTACCTATCCCTTTCCTAATGGTTCCTAGCACTCTTTTAGCTTTTTTTGACTTCCGCTGCACATTGAGCAGATGTTTTCAGAGACCTATTCATAGTGGCTCCAAGATCTATGGGTTAAGTGGTAACAGCTAATTTAGATCCCATCATTTTGTATGTATAGTTGCAATTATGTTTTCCAGTGTGCATTATTTTGCATTTATCAACATTACTCTTCATGCGTATGTCTCTCATGGTCACTATACAAGTTTTCCCTGTATGCAGGCCTCCCCTCTTTCCCAAATATAGGAGGATACCCCTTTTTTGCATGATAAATGTTCCTAATATATTAAACTGGGGACAAATAAAATGAAGGCACTGCTCCTGCCAGCTGCTCTGGGCAGGTAGAACCCTATATTTCGAAGAAGCCTCACTGAGGCTTTTAAAGCTGACATGTAATTTTAGGTATAAGAAAAGATTAAAACTTTTGACAATCAAATAGTGGCCAGTTGTGAAAGTAGAGCAGTTTGCAGGATTTAGGGCCTAAGAGAGTAGATCCTGGTAGAGCTGGTCAAACAACCTTCCATTGGAAAATGCTGATTCAATGGAATCTAAGCATTCGGCAGCAATGTGTCAATTCTGTCACATTTTTCCGAGGAAACTAGGCTGGCAGGCTTGTTGTCTGCAAGATTGCCAACCAGTGGTGAGTGGGGGCGGGGGGAAGGGGGTACTCCCTGAGCTGACTAGTTCCCTGGGATCCAAGACAGCCTGCCCGTTAGGCTGTAGGGCTCCCTATGCAATCCAGGCGAGTGGGCTGGCCAACTTGCCGGCTTCCTAGGCTGCCACGCTTCCCAGAATCCCCTAGCGGACATCAGTGCTCCCCGGGCTGGCCAGTTGCCTGGCTGACTTGCTGTCTGCCCAGCTTCAAAAACTTGTGTTCCATGGAAAATTTCAAATTTCCAACTTCTTGTTCAGACTTGGACTGAAATTTTTTTCAGAAATGCAAATTTTCTGTGGAATGGAAATTCCAGTTCCTGGACAGCTCTAGGTCCTGGCTCTTGCTATGGGCTTGTCTTCACTACCGGGGAGCGACGCTGCTGCAATTGATGCAGTGGGTGAAGTCTAGTGAAGATCCGCTAAATCGACAGCAGAGCACTCTCCAGTCGATTCCGGTACTCCACCTCTCCGAGAAGAGAGGAAAGTTGACCGGAGAGCATCTCCTGTTGACGCAGTGCAGTGAAGACACCGCAGTAAGTCGACTCCAGCTACGTTATTCACATAGCTGGAGTAGCATAAATTAGGTTGACTTACCCCAGTAGTGAAGACAAGCCCTCAGTCCTGTGTGTGCCACTGGAGTGCGCTACAGAGGTAAAGGAGGACTCCCCAGGCTGCCCTGAGAATCATAAAGCCGCTTTTCCCCCTTCCTTCTTCCCCTAAGCTGTGCCACAACTGCTATCACTGAGTCCTACACTTGTTACAATTTTCCCATATTAATTGGGAAACTTATCTCAATACCATAAAATTCAGCACAAAACTTATGTCTGACATCGTGTGCATTTCTTTAAAAAGCAACTGTAACTAAGCAAACTCCACTGTGATGCACCAGGGAACTACAGCTAGAAACCGATATCATGACTTCGTACATGAGCTGCATGCATTTCAGCTAGTGCTGACAGGGGACCCCAGCATAGTGCAGGACATGCCTCCTCTTAAATGTATTGACATGAATATGGTGGCCCACTCTTATGGTGAAATGTTTGTTTACAATCACAAAATACTCCATTTACACGATGGCGCTTGCCTGGTAAGATGCTGCCTCTTCAGCTCAGGAGTAATGATGTAACATGTTTATACAGTGACACCCTCCCATTGACTAGAACACAGAGGATAAGGCTTCTGCTGCCAGCTAATCTTTACTCCTTCCGATGAAGTGACAGAGGTCTGTGCTTTGGTGCTGAAAGTCCTGGGCTCACATCCTGTTGATAACCTGCGTGTGAGCAGGGGCGGGAAGGGTTGTCATGCCAGCAAGGCCTCTCTTTGTCCCCTCTGATTGCAACAGGGTGCTGGCAGCTGTGTGGGGAGCTTTGGATAGGCCCTGTCTTCTCTATCTGTCTGGAACAGGTGTTGCAAGATGAACTTGGCTCCCCTTCACTCCTTGCAGAAAGCAGCTGCAGTAAGACATGGGCTTCTTTCTTACCCAAATAATTCTCTTCTGCTTCCCTTCCTCCTCTTGCTCAGCCGCCTTGTATTCTGGGGAGGTTAGTACTGTGAAACCGGTTTGTAATTAGCCAAGTTCATTGTGGCTGAAATCAAGCCCAAATCTCGATGTAAGACTTACAACTGGATGGTTTAGAATTGAGCAATATCATACCACAAGGTGGGATGGATCCAGGGTGCATTATTATGTGCAGTCTAATGGAGACTATGCTGCAGACAGCAATTGCGGCAACCAAAGTGCAATCTGCATGTAAACAACTTAAAATAACTTTTATTACCCATCAGTTTGAGCTCTGTAATTAGATATTTCTGAGTGAAAAATGTTATGTTTTGTTATTTGTTTGCATATCTCATCTCTATTCAGTTTTAAAATGCCACGGGCATGTGAACAACACCCTGCTTTATATCTGTTTATGGCAAACATCAATACCACCATTTCCCAGGTTTTTTTCATGTCTAATTAAGCTCCGCACTTGGATTCTCAGTAACATGCAAAAGCTGAACCTAGTCAAGATAGAGCTGATGTTTGTAGGAAAAGAGAAGCACTTTGTAGAATTGGCTTCCTCTATCTCAGTGCCCACAACTGTCCTCACATTGTTAATTTGGCCTGCAACCTGGTGATCCATTTGGACACTTCATTGCCATTGCATGTTCAAATAGCCATGGTAGCAAAAACAAACAAAAAAACCCCCCAAACAAACAAAACAGTCCCCTCCCCAAAACCTATTGCCATTTGTGACTGGCCTGAAGATGATGCTCTCTCATCAGATACAGACCTGGCCATGGTGATCCATGCATTTGTGACCTCTATACCTGATGGTTGTAACTCAGTGGTTCTCAACCAGGGCTACATATACCCCTGGGGGTACACAGAGGTCTTCCAGGAGGTACATCAGCTCATCTAGATATTTGCCTAGTTTTGCAACAGGCTACATAAAAAGCACAAGTGAAGTCAGTACAAACTAAAATTTCATACAGACAATGACTTGTTTATACTGCTCTATATATTATACCCTGAAATGCAAGTACAATATTGGTATTCCAATTGATTTATTTTGTAATTATATGGTAAAAATGAGAGAGTAAGCAATTTTTCAGTAATAGTGTGCTGTGACACTTTTTTGTGTTTTGAGGTCTGATTTTGTAAAAAAGTAGTTTTTAAGTGAGGTGAATCTGTGGGGGGTGGGAGGGTACACAAGACAAATTGGACTTCTGAAAGGGATATAGTCGTCTGGAAAGATTGAGAGCCACTTCATTGTAACTCATAATGGATGTAACAGGGCAATTTTATTCCAAACCCTTCCACTAATACCAGTACAGTGCAGCATCACAGGTTTTAGTCCCTACATCTTTCAGTCCCTCTTTACCAGGGCCCTAGGAGGAAAAGAGATCTCTCTGTCTTGGGAACTCTTTCAGGCTGGGTGGCAGTGGTGGCCACAGCCGTGGCCACCCCAACCCTTCTGTAATGCTTCCTTCCTGGTTTTTATCAGGTTAGCCAGCTGAGGGCTAATTAATTCCTTACCTCCCCGAGCCTCTCCTTCTGATTAGCTAATTGCTCAATCAGCCATCATTGGGGAAACTAATTGAGGGTACAGTCACTCTGTACCCAATGCAGAATGAAGCTACATTCTGACAAAGCTCCTACTTGTATGGAGTGTAGCAGGCCATCTGCTTAGCAACACGGGTTCCCTTGAACACACCATCTTGGTGCTCTACTCTCCGCATGGTGGCTCCCCAGTGAATCTGCTTGAGAGGTCACCTCTCCCTTTGTAACCGTGGCTACATTCCACCAGAACAAACCATCCTCCAGAGGGAAAGCTCGTGAATACGGGAGATAGAATACATGTTCTAACCCGACCTTGATGCTGGAACCCACTCCTGTAGAGATAAAAATGGCCATGAATCTTGCTATTCTCAGAACTAAATACAAAACTAACTTCTTCAACTTTCACACAATAAATCCTACACCTGTGTCGCTCACTGGTCACCGCATGACTCATCACGCTCTGCGTCCAGTCCACAGAATATATGAGTCTATTACAGTTCTTGACTTGAGAGCTTGGCTCTTGATTCGCTACAGCTTGAGCTAATAATTTTAGCTGTAGAGATGCCTGGTGTCAACCATGATGGGAGCTATCACACATACAAAGACCCTGATAACTAACCAAGCTTACTACAAGCTAGGAAGAAAGTGTGAGAGACAATTATTTCTAGTTTTAAATATGTGGGAGGCAAATCCCATTATGAGGGGTAGAGCTGGTTGAAAAGTTTCTGACAGAACAGTTGTCTATTTAAAAAATTCAGATTTAATGAAATCTGAACGTTACATGGTATCTACTTTATCAAAATTGTAATGAAAAATAATTAAAATGTTTCATTTTGATAAAGTTGAAGTGCTTTCATATAACATAAAGTTGAAACAAAATTGAAATGAAGCTTTTCGGCCTTGTCTAATCAAAGTGCTTCACTAAGGTAATTTTGGTATTTTCAAAATTAAATTTTTTGCAGATTTTGTAGAAAATTTTGATTCAATTTGGGACAAAAGATAATTTTAAAATGTCAGAATTTCTTGTGGAACAGAAATTCTGCGTTTGGACCAGCTGTAATGATGGGGATTACCATAGAGAGACAGATGGTGGTAACAGTAAGCAGCGTGCTCCCCTTTCCTCCACATTACTGTCACATTGGTTTTAAATACACACTGTTGCTTTTTTATACTCTATATGTTACTGTGGCTGACTTGATTCTGCTTATTCACAACAACCTGCTGGTACTAATGTTTCCCTATGCTTGTTTGTGATGTCTTCCAGCCAATTTAGGATCCTTCCCTTGTGAGCACACATACATAGAGCAGCAACTGCAGAAGACTGCAAAGTCCTCAAAGCTGTTTTTATATTTCAAGTGATATGATGATCCAAATAAACTTCTCTAGTAACCTGAGTCTCAGCGACAAGCAGCACTGAGGTAACAGCTAGTTGAATTCCTTTTGCAATGCAATGCAGTCAACACTAGAGGTCTCATTCTCAAGATTTTAATTACTATCAAGGTGTAACTCAAAATATTAACAACCTGAAGAAGAGCTCTGTGTAAGCTTGAAAGCTTGTCTCTCTCACCTACAGAAGTTGATCAAGATAAAAGATATTACCTCATCCACCCTGTCTCTCTAATATTAACAGTTGACAGTCTCACAGACTATTACAAACAACATAAATAACAGCATAACACAACTTAATAAATGCTAGGAAAAACTCAAATGGAATTCTAGTAAATAGTTTTGAACCTATTATGTATTTGAATTACAGTCAAACCTAGAGGCCCTATTGTGCTAGGCCCTTTAAAAACACAGACATTCCCTTCCCTAAGAATTTACAATTTAAAGAGACAAGAAGGATTATTATCCCCATTTTACAGATTAGTAACTGAGGCAGCTCAGAGATTAAATGGCTTGCCCAAGATCATAGGGGAAGTCTGTTGCAAAGCCAGGAACATAACTTGGATTGCCTTGCTTCTTAGCCAGTGACTTGACCACAAGGCCAACCTGCCTCTCTAAAAGCCACACAAACAGCCTGACTCTACTTTATGTTTACAGAAACTTGATCTACTTTTTAACCAATAGTAGAGGACATGAGTAAACTGGTGCATTCAAGTAATTGCTTGAATAAAGCATTGGCAACAATTACCACTGGAGGAATTATAACAGGATTTGTTGGCTTACATATTGTGACCCAGCAGCAAATGAGCAACTTGTAGAGGGCAGGAGGGAAAGAAAGGTACAAAAAATGAAACAATAAAAGATGATAAAACAAAGGTGTTGGAAAGAGCCTTTGAAAGACATGGGCCTTGTCCTTTCTGCAAAGTTGACTCGAGTCCTGTTCACACACAGATCCCCTTAACTCATGTGGAATAATGCTTTCAACTTGAGTTAATGTCTCTCAAGTGAGAGGCAGGAGGCACACTGCGAAATATCACTTGAGCTACACAGGGATCAGAATACCATGCAGAATGACTGGATTTAGACCACTGAGTAAAAGACCCACTCCAGTCAGCCAACTCAAGTGTAGGTAAGTCAAGTGAACTCTGCAGTGAAGACACAACCATGAAGGAAAGAGACAGGGAAGTGACAAGAAAATTGTTTAAAGAAAAACCTGAAAAAAAATCTTTTCAGAGCATTGAAAAAGTGTTTGCTGTATTAGACATGATGACTGTCATGTGCTAAATACTTATTCAGTGATCCCATCTCCATTCTTCTTTATCTTAGTTCAGCTTGAGCCACTACCCTTCATGATCATGCAGTCTTATCCGGAGCTCCTCAGCCATGCTGGATGGGGCTGTAGTTAGACATAGAATCATAGAAGTGTAGGACTGGAAGGGACCTCGAGAGGTCATCTAATCCAGTCCCCTGCACTCAAGGCAGGACTACATAATAACTAGACCATTCCTGACAGATGTTTGTCTGACCTGTTCTTAAAAACCTCCAGTGACAGAAATGCCACAACCTCCCTAGGCAATTTATTCCAGTGTTACCCTCGGAGTTAGGCCTATTCTCCAGTTCTCTCCCAGGCACTTTCTGTTGACCTCAGGCTCACTACTGCTATGTGCCTTTTCCCTTCCACTTCCTTGTCCTTCATCTGTGAAATTTCTCTCTCAAAAACCCTACTTTTTACTCAGCTTCTTTGCTCTTCTCCTCAATATTCCTATCAATGTAGGATCATCTCGAATTGCACCTTACTCATTCTCCTTCACTTTTCTCAAGCCCCACTTATATGTTTCCCTTCTTCTAGCATCTGTCTCTTCACACCTGACTAATTCAGGTTTTCTGCCACTGTTCACAGATCCCCTTTGCCACCCCTTTCTTATTACCATTCACTGCCTCTCAGCCCACTCCCCTTTAAATAACAATATTCTACTTTCTATATGATCTTCCACTCCATTCTTCTCTAACACTCTCCATAGCTCTTCTCTTCTCTTCTACCCACAAGTTATACCCAAATAGCTTAATTAGCAGTACTGTATCAACTCTTCCTTCCTGCTGCTGATGTAAGCATGAGTGAAAGATCTGGATACTTCTATTAATTTCTCTCATCCAAATGTTTGAGTGGTTGAATTTAAAATTGATATATTGATTTGCAAGGCAACAGATCAATATCTTGGTTGGAAAGTACCCGCCAATCGACTAGACTTTGTCCCTTTCCATGCAGTGCCTACAGCAGCATGTTTCAGCTGTAGTCACATCATGGGTACAAAGGATTATATCTGCATCTTGATTTGTTCTCTGTTGGTTGGAGATATGCACTGTGACGAATCCAGTGAATTTTGCTATAACCTGATGAATACCTGGTACAACTTGATTAGCTGTAGCTTCAGTATTGATGTAGAAAAGTGTTTCTGTATCTGTTTCTTGATATATCAAGAACATACAGGGTATTATTTTACACCGAGTGAACTTTTTAGGTTAGGTAAAAAAATCTCTTTAGGAGTTTTCCTTCCCATGTTAGTCCAGTCGCAAACATCTCCATCACCTCACTACAGGTAAGGCATTTTAAAAAGCTGTTAGGGCAATTTGAAAGCCTGATACTTGGGTCTGGCTGAGCTGTGCTCAGAGCAGGACCTGTGGAGTGGGGAGGAAGGTGGTTCTAAGCCGCCCTTAATATCTCTTGATTCTGGAGATGGCTAAGGGCAAAAGGGCCCATAGTAGGTCGTAGGAGTGTAGGGACTATTTGAAATTACTCTACCTAGAGCAGCCTCCTATGTGATTACTCTGCTGGCTGAGGATTACCAGAGCACACCATTCTCTAACTCTTTCCCTCTCCACCTGTTATGCCTCAGGGGGAGAGTGAGTGGCACAGAGCCAGCTGTATACCACCCAGAGATTCCCCCTACATCACAGGGAGGTTCAGTGGTCCTCATAAGGAAGCACTCTGTCCCATTTATCCCACCAGAGTGGTGCAAAGGGACCCCCTCGGGTGTCTGAGGATACGGTCCTGAATTTTCATAGCTGACTGGCACAGAATTATTAACTTAGCCAGGTGTTGGTGATCAGATCAAATGTTTCAGAAATGGTACACCAATAAGTACCACTTTGCACTTGTTTAAGAGCCAGTTTAGAAAAGGTGCAAATAGTGGTCAGAGCAGGTATATGCTCAATCACTGGTTTAAAATTAGATAATCACTGATGTAAAATTTGGATATTTCTATCCATCATACTAAAACATGTAATCGTTCTGCTTATGCAGTGTTATGTAGTAATACTTCTGACCAGTGTAAGCAGAGAGATTTGGTTATTATGTAGAAGAGTTATAATAAGAAATATGACTGCAAAAGCAAAGCAGTCAGTTGAAATTGGTCTATAATTAAATGCTTAGAAAATTCTGTGCTTAGCTCATTTTAAAATCAAGTGCTTCTTTGTAGCAATTTCCTTTCTTTAATTACAATTTCCTGTCTAGTTTGACATTTACAATGCAATCTTGGGGGACATGTTTGTGATTTATTATTCTTGCTCCTATCAGGATATCACTCTGCAGAAATGAGTTTATAAAATAAGACCTCAAATTATTATGGCCTTTGACCAAGAAAGCTGGCTCATAATTTCAGGCCTGAGAAAAGATTAACATTTTTGACAATCAAATGCAGAATTACCAGTGGGGGACAATTTTGGAAACTATTTCAATTTTCTGAAACATTGTACATTTTTAATAAGAAATATATAACTGGTTATTTGGGACCAGACTTAGAGTAGAAAGATCTACTTGCAAAGCAAACCTGAAATGAAGACTAACTTCTAACATTGTTTAGACTCCTTTGAATGAAATTGGAACTGCTAAATCAACATTACTAGAAAATTACCTAATGGAAGGGATGTCAAAGCTCAGATAAGTTTGGATCATGGCTGTCTTGTGGTTTGTGGGTTTTTTGGCATTTCTGACTCTATAGGCTAATTCATTCAAAGGGGCCCAGGGTTTTATTTATTTATTTATTTATTTATTTTCCATTTTTACTGAACAAAATTGTATTCTTAATTATTATTCGTCTTTTGGGGGCTCTCATTTACAGAAACAGGTGTCCCGGCTAAGCTGCATTTCATACAATCCATTCTGTTGCCACTGCTGCCCCAATGGCTTCCAGTGCAGTACAACGTAACCCCAGGTCAGGAAAGCATCCCTATTCAGGACAGCACTGAACCATGTGCTCAAATCTCATCGATTCCACATATTATGTGTTGCCCAGAGTAGGGGTGGAATTTAGTACATGCATAAGTAGCTTCCTGAATCATGGCCTTATTTTTGTAATTTGTCTTTCATAAGACCTGTATCCCCAAAATGCTTTACAAACCTGAAGGAGAGCTCTGCCTAGTTTGAAAGCGTATCTCTTTCACAAACAGAAGTTGGTCCAGTAAAAGATATTATGAAAAAATCCACAGGTTTCAAGCAGTTTGCCACGTGAAGGGCCATTAGCCTGGTCACAAACAAGCACAAAAGCTGCTTAATCTACCTAGATGAAGAACATGTGAGGGACAAATGTCCAGTTTGTAGCTCCTTCCCCATTAGATAGAGGGACTTCCGCCTATAAGTTCACTTGATAAAAGAAGTGATGCATCCCACCTGATCGCAAGCACTGATGATAGAGCACCTACCTCTCTTGGTGCCTTCTACTCCTGTCTGTGAGGGATCATCTGTGTTTCCTTTACCAGACTCTCCATTATTGCAGCACTTGGGTCTGGCAATGACATCTAAGGTCCCTTTGGTCCTACAGGGGTGATAGGCCCCAGCACTCTCACCACTGTCAGCACTTCCAGCACCATTTGTGCCACCAGCTCGGTCAGTACAATCTGTGCTCATGCGCACCGTCGATGCAATCAATATTACCAGTGTGGTCAGCACCACTGACACTGCCGATACAGTCAGCTCTGCCAGCACAGTCAGCACTCCTGGGGTCATCAATGCAATCGACTTCAATACTCCATTCTCTCACACCAGCACCGATTACCTCATTGGCATTCTGACCATCTCGTCCCATATTATCTATTGGGTGTCTGCGATATCAAGACCACTGTGACCTCCAAGAGGGACAGCCCCTCCATTTCCTGAGGAATCCTCTATTTTCTCCTCACATGCTGAACCTGAGAGGCGCATATAACCATCCCAATTTTTCAGATCACCTTCCAGACATCATGACATGGACACAGGTTCTAAGAATGGGCTTCCTAGAATGAGGCCCTTATGTGGTGCTCTCTACCATGAGTAACTTTAACTGTGGAGTCCCCCCTCCCTTAGGCCATACTGGTCATGTCCTGTTCCAAGACCCCAATCAGATTCTCTTACTAGAAGGATGTTCCTTTCTCTAGTCCAAGAAACCTCTGAGCAGGTTCCTTCCACCATCCATCCTCCCACTGTTTTGGACCCTACTGACAAGGGTGAGATAATGGAGGAACCTCTGGATGTCCCTGCACATATGTCTTCATTATCTCCAGATGAGGCTGTCACCCCACAGTCCACTTCTCCATCTCCAGAGGAGTTAGCTTTTTCCAGAACTTAATGAGGCCAGTGGCCACTTCTATAGGAGTACAGGTGGAGCTCATTCACAAAAATCTGCACTGTCCCCTTAATATTTTACAACCTCCTGCTCCAGGATGGGTTATCCTTCCCATTAATGAAGCCCTGCCAGAACTGGCAAAAACCCTCTGGCAGACCCAGGACCCTGTACCACCTATAGCCACGAGCTGACAGACATCTAGTCCCTCTGAAAGACTTGGATCATTTTTTCACTCTCCAGGTTCCCAACTCATTGGTGCTCAAGGTTGTCAGTGCATGCTCCCACCAGTCTCATTCCAAAGCTACTCCTAAAGACAAGGGGCTCAAGAGACTAGATATACATGGCAGGAAAGTTTACTCCACAGCCACTCTTCAAATGCTCTCTTGTCCATTTTTCAGCAAGAGCCAAGTTTGCAGAGAATCTGCCATACAAGTATAGGGAACAGTTTATGGCTCTTGTTTTCCTCGGGCACCTCACAGCAAAAACATCAATCCAGGCAGCTATTGGGACGTTTCTCTTGGCTCCAGATGTCTGGAATTCTGGAGGAGCAGCAAAATACAATCGAGGACTTGCTGTTTGAGGGGTCTGAGCTGTTCTCTCAGAGGACTGCTGATGCTATGCATACTTTGAAAAACTTCCAGGCAACTTTGCTATCACTAGGGGTTTATACCCCAAGCACAAAGAGGAAACAGTTTAGACTTCACCCTTACAACAGATCATATCTCCAACAGAAATTCCAGGACTTTGCTAAGAGATGATCCAGGCCTTCTTGATGTTGCCAGACAGCTTCCCCTGCATCAGGCCCTTCTTACCAGACATTGACAGCTTCTAAGCAGTCATTTTGACTGCTTGCTCAAGAACAGCATACCAATCTCAACACCTATGCCACATACTTACCATTCTTTTACAGCTCTTGGAAGGACATAACAGCAGACAAATAGGTGCTCAGCTCTGTAACTATGTTATCCAGTTCACCTGCTGCCCTTTCCTCAAGCCACCATCCCTATCTCTTGTCATGGACCCATCTCACGAGGCCATATTGCTTCAAGAAGAATGATCCCTTCTGGAATTGGGAGCAATAGAGGAGGTTCCTTGCCACAGAGGGAAAGGATTCTATTGCCATTATTTTCTAATTCCCAAGAAATCTGGTGGCCTTTGTCCCATTTTAGACCTCAGGAGATTGAACTGCTTCATCAAGAAAATCAAGTTCAAGATGGTTATCCTAACTTTCACTATCGCTTCCCTGGAGAGTGGAGATTGCTGCCCTCAATTGCAAGATGCATACTTCCATGTGGGAATACATCCAGGCCACCAGAAGTACCTACACTTTAGAACAGGAGACACCCACTACCAACATCCCTTTTGCCTGTTGTCAGCTCTGTGTGTCTGCACAAAATGAGTGGTGGTGGTAGTGGCCCACTTGCACTGCCTAGGCATCCAATTTTTTCCTTACCTGGATGATTGGCTAGTGAGCAGAGCCTCAGATGTCCAAGTCCAGAACAGAATCATCATAATCAACTGTTCTCTTGTGGACCCGAGCCTGAGTTTAGACAAATCAAAGTTACAGCTGATGCAGCAAATAACATTAATAGGAGAAGACCTCGATGCCTCAACAGTGACAGCCTACCTTCTGATAGATAGGTTTCAGTCCATAGTCGCTCTGTCTGAAAGCCTGAAGTCCAACCCAACCACAACAGTGCATTCCTGTCTACAACTTCTGGGCCACATGGCCTTGTGAAAGTACAGAATTTTGCATGCCAAACTTCATCTTTGCCACCTTCAGGCCTGGCTCCATTTGTTGTTTCAGTCATCCAGGCATTCTCTGGACATGCTGACTTGTGTACCTGCAGCAGCAGTAGTTCAGTCCCTGGACAGGTGGCTGGATCCTGGAAAATGTGCAAATAGACATATCACCAGAATGGACTACGATGGCTGAGAGAAGGAAAGGCGAGAGAGAGAGAGAGAGACTAAAGGGAAGAATAGACTAGTGGGTTATCTAGTCTAGCCTTCCCACTCCACCCAGTATTGTGGCATAATTGATGTTACTATTTGGGCATCTAGTCTGGTTTTGAATATAGCTAGTGATGGTGAGTTCCCAACTTCTTTCATTGCCTAACCATTCTCATTAAAATGTTCCCTTTTCCAAGGATACATATTTATGAATACCTGTCACCTTCACAGCTTAATCCTTTGTACTATAGTACAGTCATGAAAGTTCATAGTTACCTCGCCTAGAAAGGTGTGGGTGGATATGAACTTTAAGTATTTACATAATTTTCAAAATGCAGAATTTACATAAGACCCTTACATGCAAGTCCATCTCCACCAGAACTCTCTATGCAAATAAACTCTGCATTCACATTGGCCCGTGCAGCATGTGTTCACATCCATCTGTTAGGTATCAGCCAGGGACAGATCATACAGTGGTTTAAAAAAACACAACAGAGAAACCCTACTGGAAACTATCCATGGGATTGTGATGGGGTGCCAGATCCCACACTAAGGCCAAGATAGAGGAAGGGCTGGAGCAGTACTAGGACCAGATGGCTCTGCCCATCAGGCACTGCTGAGCATGCTCCTGGGGAAAACCACAGTATAAAGGTAGCTCCAAAAGCCCCAGGGGAGAGAAAAGAGAGGAGCTATTTCCTGGATGACCACTGCTCTGCAGCAGCAGGAGAAGAAACTGCTACCAAGGGGGTCTTGCCCCCGCCCTGAGGGAGGTAGAAGCAGGGGCTAGAGCACCAGAGGGTCATAGACATAGGCCCTAGACTGTAAGGGTTTGAAGCAGGCACTTTAACACAACTATGGCCACACTCCAAACTGAGACACTGGGTGTGGTGGGAAGTTCCCCAAAGGAAAGCGAGCAGGGGGCTGGATGAATCCAGGCCATTCCATGTCACTGTACTCTCAGGACTCTGGGTCAGGACCCAGCGGAACAGGAGGGCTTGAGTCCCCCTACCCTTCCCCAGAGCCACAACTCCTGGTTCCAAGAAGGGAAGGAGAAGGGGTATGGCAAAAAAGCTAGGCCAAAAGGAACCTTATCCAGAGGGTCTGGGACATATTGAACTGAAAGCAAGACTGAGGTTAGAGGCCCAGACCACTAGGTCTGCTGACTGACCAAATTCCACCGCTATAAGGATATTTCCCCCCATGAATAGGACCCTAATGCAGCAATCCACACCACTTCCCTAGTCTCCAATTTGACTGACATTTCCAAACTGAAAGAATAGCCTCTCCTTTCCAAATCTTTTGTACTCTTCTTTGAGAAGCACAGTGGCACTTACAAATCCTGTGCCATTTGAACTTCCATACACTGAGGAAAACATACTTCTTAGGGGCTGATGCTCCCAGGGGTGAAAGTAACTTAAAGGACTTACCGGTACGCCGGAGTCCTGAGTGGGCATGGCGTCAACCGGAAGAGGCGTGGCCTCATCAGGAAGAGGCGGGGCCTTTAAATCACCCCAGAGCTTCCAGCTGCAGAGGCGGCTGGGAGCCCCAGGGCTCAGGGGCAAATTAAAGGGCCCGGGGCTCCAGCCGCCATGGAACTCCAGGCCCTTTAAATCACTGCCGGAGCCCTGCCGCCGCTACCCCGGGGTGGCAGGGCTCGGGCTAGGGTAGCGGCGGCAGGGCTCCGGCCATGTTTTAAAGGGCCTGGGGCTCCGGCAGTCGGGCTCGGGTGGGGATTTAAAGGGCCCGGGGCTCCTGCCACTGCGGGGAGCCCCAGGCCCTTTAAATCGCCTCTGGAGCCCTGCTGTCGCTGGGGTAGCGGTGGCCGGGCTCGAGCGGTGATTTAAAGGGCCTGGGGCTCCGGCCGCTGCGGGGAGCCGTGGGCCCTTTAAATCCCCGCCGAAGCCCGGCTCCCAGGGCTCCAGCAGCCGGGCTCAGGCGGGTATTTAAAGGGCCCGGTGCTCCTGCCACTGCGGGTAGCCCCAGGCCCTTTAAATCTTCTCTGGAGCCCTGCCGCCACTGGGGTAGCGGCGGCCAGGCTCTGGCAGCGATTTAAAGTGCCAGAGGCTCTGGCCAATGCGAGGAGCCCCAGGCCTTTTAAATCACTGCCAGAGCTCCGGCAGCGGGGCTCGGGCGGCACTTTAAAGGGCCCGGGGCTCCCGGCAGGGGCCAGAGCTCCGGGACCTTTAAATCACCGCCGGAGAAGCCGGTCCAGTCCGGCACGGCTCTTGCCGGTACGCCATACCGGACCGGACCGGCTTACTTTCACCTCTGGATGCTCCACTGGTGGAAATCAGTATAGCTCCTCTGAAATCAATGGAGTTGTGCTGATTTACATCAGCTGGTGATTTGGCTCTTCCTATTTAAAAGACCTTTCCAGCACTGTGTGTTTGACTCTTTCTGTTAAATCATTCAATCAGTGTATGGATGATATATTTTTTAATGTGTTCACAGCTGTTTTAGGCCCTGGACAGAAAGAGTCAATTTGGGTGCTGGCAGATTCTTCTGTCGTAACATTATTCTTTTAAAGGTCATACCAGTAACAGTTTTAGCAGCAGCCAGTGACATATACTGCAGCATGTGTTCCCAGGAACATATCACAAACCCAGATGAAGAGGTAAACCATTTTGCTAAATGACAACTCCAACTTACTACCACCACTGTGACATGTCCTCCATTGCTATAGTAATGTAATTTACCAGAATTACTCTTGGAGCCATCCCTGACAGCCCTGCAGTCACAGTGAGCCCCTTTCCCATTTGACTTCAGGAGAATTGCAGATTCCCTGATAGACTGAATTAATAAATATTTGCAGGCTTCTCCTCCATCCCTAGCAATTATCCTTCTGTCCAGCATCTAGCATTCCTGCTGCAGAAAAAGAGACAGCACAAATATCTCAAGGTATTGATTTTCCATGGTATCAGTGGTCCCTTGTCATTGGACAACAAAGGTAAAAACAGTTTGGTGGGAAAACAGTCTTTAAACTGTTGTTTTAACCTTAGCCTACAGCACCTCCACCAATAGTGGCATAGTCATAGAACAAGTTTTACAGCATTGGAGTTCATATTTAGGCACCTATATATGTGGCCTGATTTTCAAAAGTGCTAAGCACCCACCAGCTCCCACTGATTTCATTAGGAACATCGGGATTAGGGTCCCATGGTGCTAGATGTTGCGTAAAGATATAATTACTGCTCCAGAGAGCTTTTTTTTGTAGCAGTGAGACCAATCTTGTCCAGTCAGGATAAAACTCCTATTGATTTATTGATTGTATGATAAGTCAAGCTATTAGAATCAGAAGGTAATATCTCATGGATTCAAAGTCAAATACAGAAATGAGCATTTTTCTGGACCTCACGCATGGTGTCTGATCCTTCTCATTGAAATCAATGGGAGTTTTGTCACTAACATCAACAGTGAGCCCAAGATATATTATTTTATCGCGTTATTTCTTATTTGTACAACACCAGTACTGAACTTAGTGTGTTGTAAACAGGCAAGAAATCCAGGAGCCTGATTCCCATCTCCAACATGTTTTATGTGAGTGTAACTCCATTGGCTTTTGATTTACAGCAAAGGAAGAAAGATCAGAATTAGGCTTCGAATCCCTGCCCTAAAGATTTTATAATTTACATGTGCAATGCTAATATACAAATGCAGGAAAGCGGAGGGCATGCAGTAAACAGTGTGATTGGCCTATGAAGTTTAACACATGTTTTGCTAGTTCCATAACGTTTGTCTGGATTTCACATACTGCCCAGGCAACATTAATTGCCTGCACATTTTGAAAATCTAGTCCAATGCTTTTTTTTTCTGGCCCATGTATGCTTTTGTCTTCCAGAAATAACACTGAGACATGTTTTATGGAAATCAGGATTATCCATGTAAAATAGTAATAGTCTCATGCACAAAAATGAGCAGGCTGCTGATTGTAATATGTTTAAAGGGTCAGCAGAAATCTATAAATGGTCAAGAAACAAGACAAACACCGGCCACCAGTCTGATGGGAAAAGCAACATCCATTAAGTCCATTAAATTTAACATTGAAATCAATGTTTAAACCACACAAAGTAATTAGTGTAATTCATATTACAGACCTTTTGGATTTTTGAAACCAAGTTTAATTATATTGAAAAATGACAGCTTCATTTTCCCTCTCCAGTTAGGTTACTACAATGTTCTCCATACTTTTATTAAGGCCGGGTGCCAATCTTAGGTTTTTAATGACATTAAGCAAAGTAGTGTTTCAGCCATTTGAGGAACAATAAATCAGTTTAGATTCTTTTTAAATGGAGACAATACTGATCAAGTGGCTTTTAAATCATTTCCCTTTATCATTCCATATTATAAAGTGGGGCTGTTCATTTGAAACAGCCACTCTCCCCCTCCTTGCCCTCCAAAAAAAGTTTTAAAGTACTACTTAGATTCTCTGCCTCCCTTTCCCTGCATCAGTGGACAATGAATGAGCTACTGCTAAGCTTTGGAAAAGTAGCCCTATAATTCTTTGCCAATACAAACGCCACAAAACTTTTACAGAGTTGTTCATTAGCCAGCTCAGGTTTGAAAGATCTAGTGCTACTATATCCCATGAACTCAGAGCCCTTAGTGTTGTGGAAGGTGTTGTCAAGGATAGTAAATGGGACTATGAAGACACAGTCATGGAATGCTAATTTTCCACAGTATTTTCAATGCTTACATTGAAAAAAAGCAGAATGTTGTTCTTAATTGCACCATTCCTGTACATTTCTACAATCCTTATTTGTCTCTCTCTCTCTCTCTCTTTTTCTTTTCCCCTTGTCTGTTTCTTCCATCTATTTGGGTTTTTTTTAAGGATAGCATTTCACTAAAGGCATTAGCACAAAAATGCGCTACTGGGAAAAACTGCAATGGCTTCCCTTTTTCTACTTTTGTTAGCACAGTACTGTCTATGCTCTTGAATAATCAATGTAGAAATCAGTACCTCTAGCTTTAATACTGTTCCTGGCTCCACATTATATTTCCCAGAGGGGCAACCTTGCTTACCACCAAAGAATAGACTGCCTTCCCCATTACACACAAGCCAAATGTTAGTAATGTCAATGCTCAACTTCAGCCTAAATTGATGACACTATAGAGTGGGAATATGCGGAAACTGTGAGCATTGCACTGTGGCGCTCCCTGGCTCTGCTTATTTCTTTTCCTGAGCTGCCCCAAATACTTCACTCTGTTAAAATACAGGTTAGTTTGTGACACCACCCAGCAAAAGCCCACAGACATAAATAAAATATAGTAGCTTAGTAATATGCTAGTGGAAAATAATGAAAAGGGATCAAAATATCCAGGTTCTACATAGTACTGTAAAGTGAAAAAGCTCAGCCCAAGGGGCTTACATACAGGCACAACAGTACACTTCAGGAGAAGAGAGACAAATCCAACAGGGAGATATGGCTGTGCATGGCCAGACCTTGAATGTATTATTAGACAGGTGCAGAGAGGAGAACGGGGGAGCTTTGCTTATGTTAATTTGGGCATGTCCCGTTGGAGAGGTGCTGTGTAATTATTTATTTAGATTCACAATAAACATAAAAGAAAGGTCAGGGTTCCAGGCACTTCTTACATAATTTAAAAAATATAATGAGACAAAAAACCCAGCAGCTTCCCCCACAAATTAGGATAGAGCCAACCACAGATAACAATCAAATTATGCAAGTCCCGCATCCTGACGACAAGTGCTAGTCCTTGTTGCTCCCCTCCACAAAGAGTAAGGGGTAAAGAGATGGCCTTTGCAACATGCCCTGAAGGTCAACAGATTTATGTCATTTCTGATTAAAGTGAGGAGTGAATTTCCAAGCTAATGGTCCATCATGGAACACACCCTGCTTGCAGCACCTTTCCCCCCCGCCCCCCCCCACTATGGGCTGGTCTACACTGAAAACTTACATCTGCATAGCTATGTGTGTGAAAAATCCACCCCCCTGAGAGATGTAGTTAAGCCAACCTAAGTCGTGGTGTAGACAGCGCTAGGTCGACAGAAGAATTCTGCTATTGACCTAGCTGCCGCCTCTTGGGGCAGGGGACTACCTACAGCAATGCGAGAACCCCTCCCGTCACTGAAACAAGTGTTTACACTGAAGCGATGCAGCTGCAGCATTTTAAGTCTAGACATTGTCTGAGAGGATCCAATTTAAGTGATGATGCTGATCACAGTTCTGCAGTATGACATGGAGATAGAGACCATCTCTCAGATAGACATGTTCCAAGCCGCATAGAGCTTTATAGGTCGAACCCATGACCTTAAACTCCATGTGGTGCATATCTCAGTGCATTCCTATCATGTGCTCCAGGCAAGTTATAATGTTAAGGAAGTGAACCTCTGTGTTTTGGATCCTCTTTATCTTCCAAGCTGGTTCATGATGTAGCCTCATATAGAGTGCATTGCAGTAGTCTATAGTAGCAAGAGCTGCATCCCAAAAGAAGCTATCACAATTTCCAAACAAAGATTAAAAAAGACTTCCTTCCAACTGGTGGGATATGGTCAGCGTGCAAACACTAGTGAAAAAGGGTGGTCTCACACCCTCAATGAAAGTGGGAGATATCTTCACCACAGCTCCTGGATGCTTCCCCACAACCTATTAACAACACTTCAGTCTTCTGTAGACTGAGCTTCAGCCAGCTAGCCCTTACCCATGTGTACCTAACACTGCAGAAGGTATTCAACAGCATTGCCAGGATCAAAAGAGATTAAGAAATACAGCTGGTTGTTGTCAGCATACTGAAAATACTGAAGCCCTTCCACCCTCACTAATCCTCCAAACAGCCCCATATGCACGTTGACCAAGGGCATGGGAGGGAGACGAAACCCTAAAGAAACCTTCCCCCATCCTCCAAAGGTAACTACAGCAGTGGTTCTCAACCAGGGTTACGTGTATCCCTGGTGGAACCCAGAGGTCTTCCGGGGGTACATCAACTCATCTAGATATTTGCCTAGTTTTACAGAAGGCTACATAAAAAGCACTAGCGAAGTCAGTACAAACTAAAATTTCATACAGATGATGACTTGTTTATACTGCTCTATATACTAGACACTGAAATGTTAGTACAATATTTATATTCCAATTGATTTATAATTATGTGGTAAAATGAGAAAGTAAGCAATTTTTCAGTGAGAGTGTGCTATGACTTTTGTATTTTTATGTCTGATTTTGTAAGCAAGTAGTTTTTAAGTGAGGTGAAACTTGGGGTATGTCAGACAAATCAGCCTCCTGAAAGGGGTACAGTAGTCTGGAAAGGTTGAGAGCCACTGACTTACAGATATAACAATATCAGCATGGGTGACTGATTTCCATCTATCGCCAGGAGCAGATCACTTGAGTTATCAAGGTTTGTTCTCAAACTGACCAAGGTGAAGAACACCTGGGGCAGCCAGATTCTCTGAGCATTGTCTTGTCACAATTTTTAAGTAACAAAACTAGTTGAGGGCGGTAACACTTTACTCTGATTTTGGCTGTTGGGCTAGGTGCAGTGCGGGAAGGAGGCTGGCTATATGGTATTTAGTGGCCTGTGACATACAGAAGGTGAGACTAGAATAGATGGCCTGTTAGTCCCTTCTAGCCTTAAACTCTATGACTGTAAATTGCCAAGAAAAAACTTGGGAGAATGAATAGTGCAGCGTTTTTATAAGCAGAGAGGAGGTCTGAGATGTATGCATCAGTGAAGGGCCTTGAATGGGAAGAAGAGAGCTTAGTGCAGAAGGTAAGAGGAAAACAGTGTAGAAATATAAGAAAGGGGCAGAGACCTGATCAGAGTGGAGGGACAGGGAATTTTTTTTTTTTTTTGGTAGCTCTTTGGATTAAATAAAATTGAGGGAGATAGGAGAGTAAGAGGCCCAAGAGGCAAGCAAAGTTATAGTGGTGATGGTGTTTGTTTTTTTAAAGACTAGAACAGCACTCGCTCAATGTTAGTGTGGAAGGCAGAGATATATGTTGTGAAGATGGGAGAGCTCTAGAGTACTGACTAGTGTTTTGCTGATTGTGAAAAAGGGGAAAAAATTAGAGAGTATAGGAACAAGCAGTAGGATCTGGGAAAAGTCTGGAAATGAGGGGAGAAGGAAGGAGAGGCGTAAAAACCAGAGCAGTAGCAGTGGTGTTAGTAACAGAGGAGGTGAGTAAAAGGGAAAGCTCAGAACACAAGATGTTCAGTTTGTGATATATTGAGCCCTGTTCACTCCTGGCTTAACTCTCTGAAGTCTGGGGAGTTACACCAATTATAAATTTAGTGCAAGAGGTCAAATCCTGCACTGACATCCCCTGCAATCTCTTTGACCACAGGGGTGTAAGGCAAGGCAACATCTTCCTGTTGAGTTTGACGTGGCATGAAGCCTCCAGGAAGGAATGTCGGAAAAACACATAACTACACAGGGAAGCCCTAAGAGAAGTTTTAAGGTTGTGTTTTTCCTTCCCTGCCTCTCCCCAATGAAACCTTTGGCTATATTTTCAGTGTCGGAAATTTGGATCCATTTCTTTACATTTGGATAGTACAGATAACTGCACATGAACATTTTATGCAATATCAGGGTTTTTTGATTTTGGCAACAATTTTGTCTTGAGTGATGGAAGAAGTTGAAGTAACTTGAATATTATATTTAGATTTCTCCATCCACAGAAACAAATGTTTCATTTGGCAACCTCCATTTATTAATGCATTCTTTTGCATCGCCTCCTAGCTACATCTCAAGATCTCCTAGGTGAGAAGGCCAAAAAGAAACAGAAATACAAGCCCAGTTTCCCCAAGAATGGAGTACATTATTCTCTTTTTCTTTTCCATTATTCAGCGAATGCACTTGGAGATTATATTGTCTGAACCAGATCCTCAGCTGGTGTAAATTGGCATAGCTCCATTGAATTCACTGAAGCTGTGCTGATTTACAGCCGCCAAGGATCTAGCCCTCAGTATTTAAGGGCTTAAATAATATAAGATCAGCTTTCCTGAGGGAGCATGTTCCATCTCAGCAACTGAGATTAGTGAGGTTGGAAGGCAGGAGTTGCTGACTCTCACCAGGAATACATTTGCAATGGTGGGGGCTTCTCTGTTCGGAGGATGAAGCTCAGGAATGCTCTTCCCCTTGAGATACTCCAGAGCACATCTTTGGCATCGTTCAGAGTGAGGCTTAAGATACTTTTCTGTTCCATATGTTTTTTTAAGTGCTGGGTTGTTTATTTGTTCTTTGCTGAGGAAGAGATGTTGGAGGTGTTGGCTCTGCTCTCTTTGAAGTTTTTGGGGCATATTAACCCATATATTGTAGGCCAGATCTTGCCCTCGTCACTATCCAGTGCATCCTCTGCAAAAGGATTCCTGAGAGCCTGGGCAGGATTCCATAGAGAAGGCCAGAGATGTGCTATCGAGTACAATTCGTTGGTGCTCACCTCACTTAAAAACTACTTGCTTACACCCTGAGCTAGTTCTGACTGCAGTGCATGTGCAAATCACACTCTATCTCATAGACCTGGTTGCCTTCAGTACATAGTGCACAGGCTGGCATATTTGCCAAGTATTTCTCCAAAGCTGACTACTGAGACCCACTTGGACAGATCATGCCCTGTTGCTGGGGGTGGGCGGAAGGGAGAGGCTCTGTATACTCACTCTGCTCACTCTTCACAAGCATAGAGGTTAAGACTTAGTCTTATTAGTTAACACTCTGTCTGGAATTTCCCTGAACAGATCTCAATTTCCTCCCCCTTATTGGCTCTTCAAATTCACTCAACAACTTTTTTATTATTTTACTTTTAACTTCATGGACAAGCAATTCTAACTGAGTAGCCAATACTCAATAGTCAAAATTTGAGCTGTGGGGCTTAGTTATGATTGGTCAGACAAATTCCTTAGTGGATGAGCAAACAAGCAAGCACATCCAATAATAATCATATGTGAATTTAAAAATTGCTTCCCATTGATGCTCACCACTTATGTGACTTTGGAAATTCACTTTGTACAATTTGTTATTGCCAGCATTTGTATTATAGTTGTGCCTAGTGGTCCCAGCCAGGACTGGGTCCCCTTTGTACTAAGTACACGCCCAAAGTGAGAGGCAGTCCCTTCCCCACAGTTTACAATCCGAATAGATAAGATAGACAAAAAAGGACACAGAGACACAGCAAGGTGAAGTATCTTGCCCAAGCTCACGCCTGTGCTAGTAAAACTTGATCACTCGAGTGTTCATGGAAAGTAAATATAAAAGGAGAGGAAGCTTGGCCAAAGCAAGTTCATTTAAAAAACTGAGCAAGCATGTGCAGAAAATATTCTGCATTACTTGTGCAGATTCCCCCTTACACACCCCTCAGTTATGTCACACATGCCTGAGCCAAGCTGACAATGAGTAGTGTGTTCACGTTCTTTGATTTAGTTATGTGTAAATAAGTGACTTGATTCTCCAGTGTGTTTAACTCCAATTTTATGCCAGTGCACTTCTACTGATAATAGCGTTGCACCAGTGTGAAATTGGAGTAAGGTGGAAGAGAATTGGTCCAAAGATCCTTTGCTACAACTTGTTTCCAGTAGGGCTGCAGTGAAGTCCTTGTTTGATTAACAGACAAGTGGGTGCTGTTTATTGGCCAGACTTTCTTCTCATTGTGCAGTACCTTAGACCTTGCTGAGCCATAGAAACACATTGTGCATTAAGGCAGGAGCATAACTTTAAGCCCATGTTAAGTCCATCCACATTCAGCAAATGACTTCAATGCACATGTCTTAAGTGCTTTGCTGAATTGGGGCCTGAAAGCTCCTCTTTCTGGAGGACTGTGACCCTGCACTCTCAGTATCACAATCAAGGACTCATGGTTACACTTTGCCTGAGTCAATTTGCAGGAAGCAGCACCAAAAATATGCAAGGTTTTTGACACTCTGAGATTCCTGCAACAACTCAGCTTATACTACTACTAGAATGCAGCAGTACAAGCCATAGGGGAGCCTTCTTGAATATCTTCAGGCATACCCTTGCATAGCCCATCCAAGTGAGAGGGGAGCTGCCGCAGCATCAGTCTCTGCCACATCCCCCTAAAGGGTGAGTAGTAGATTCAGTATGCTGTAGACAGATGGAGCCTGCTGTCACTGAGTGAAGGACCCCCACGGGGTAGGCACTTTTTGCTCTCCTTTTCTGTTATAGATGTACTGTCTCATGGGAGCAGGCACTCCTAGCTGATCACTTGTTTGAAAAGGGAGAAAACTGGGACAAGAAGAGGGATTGAGCTACAGCAGAGGTCTCTGGGCACAAAAATCTTTCCCACTGAAGCTGTGCTGCTGTTGCTTCTTGTCAATCAGCTTAGGCGTATTCCCCAAGAGCACCAGGCAGCCATATCTGAGATGCAGAGTGTTCACAGCCACATACGCAGATTTCTCATTACATACTGCTGCACCCATTCTTTACATGGACATTAGCATGTCCGGTATTACATTGTGGCCTAAATCTCAAAGCCACTGTGACTATTGGACCAGATCCTTGGCTGATGTGAAGTGGTGTAGCCTTTTAGAAGCCAGTGAAGTCTGTTCACACCAGATGATGACCGGAGCCACTCTATGCATCTCTTTGTTAGACCAGCCACTGTATATAATACTTTTGGATTCAAAGGTACATATCTCTTAATTCAATTTTCATTTCTTATTGGGGAGTGAGTTCCACTGAGTGTAGGAATGTGTTGTTCCCGAATCGTCTGCCAGCGTGAACGGCAAACTGTTCCCTTGGTAACGAGGCGGGAGTGACCTTGTTCTAGCGTATATGTTTGGAAAACTTATTGGCAACAATGACATCATCTTTGCAGCTGGCTTTTCACGTGCTCAAGAGATGGGTTTGTAATCTCATGCTCATGTATACTGCCTGCCTTCTGAATGGGCAAGATTGTAACCACTAAGAAGAGTTGTAAACAAAGTAAGGAGATAATAAAAACCCCAGGAAAAGTTTTCCTGGGAGGCTTTTTGCAGGAGGCTTGTAAAGCTCTCTGGCTACCAACAAACCTGGCGTTCTGTTTCCTGCGTCGTCACCACAGCAACTGAGCAGCAGTTTTATTGGTCTGAAGTTATCTAAAGTGTCCCCTTATCTATTTTTCTTAAACCGAGCAATTCTACGTCTTCTGCAGTACAAAACTCTTTTTGGGGGGTGAAGGGTATGGTTAGAATACACGTTTCATCAAGCTCTCTGTCCTTGAAGTCAATCAGTTTAGTGTAGCAAAAATCTCCAGAGAAATTCATAATCTGAATTCTTGGTAGTAGATCATTAGGCCCAAAACATTAGCCATCAGATATTTCTCCCATTGTTAATATTTATCCACAAAAGAGCTGTACACCAGTTCTTTGCAAAATTATATCTCTTTGCCAAACAAGGGGATGGAGCTGTGACTTCCCAGCTGTTTTATATTCAATGAGGGTTGTCACTGGAACTTAGAAATTCATGAAGAGATGCAAATTTGCAGAGATCATCACTGTGAAGATGATGACTCTTGCCAGATTTACTTCAATCCTATAGGGTTTCCCCCCCCCCTTCTTTAAAATTGAGATGCCATTTCAGTGATTCATGTAGAAAATAAAAACACTGGAATCTTGTATTTGTTTGGGTGGCCAGCTAAGTTAAGTGGTTACCTGGAACAGACAACAGACCACTCCATGAGGCTGTTGACTGAAGCTAGTGAAGAAAAGGGATATTTTACAGCTGTGAATCTGCTATAAAGGTAGTTTGTAAGGATAAGTCACTATACTGCAGTGGATAGAGAAATCAAGTATTCAGCTAAACATAATGGCAGAGAGCTTTATACAGAGGCTAGAGTATGCTGTATGTATGCATGCTGCATGGAAGTATACAGTGGAGGGCTTCTACCTATGAATTACACTGGACATATGTATTAATTGTAAAAACAAAGACCATTGTTCTTTCTGTATACTGTCTATTCTTCAGCCATGTATAGGGCATGAATAAACCATTCCATTGCTTCATTCAATATTTGTAACTACCACTATAATTACCATGTACTGACATAGTAATTACATGCCCTGAAGTTTATAGATGTGGATGATGGTATAAAATTACCATACGGTATAATATTTACATTAAGCATATCATACTGATTGTTTCTAAAGACAGAAATAACCACATAAGTTTCCAGTAAATATTATGGGAACTGCATATTGGATAATTACCATGTAATTACAGAGAACAGAATACAAAACAGTGTCACCAAATGTATCGTCCCTGTTAAACATGCAATGGTCATAAAATATTAAGGGAAGTTAAATCAATCCACAGAACATACACATTTACAAATGTGGGGTTTTTAAAGTAGGTCATAGTAATTTCTAGAAGAACTTGCTGCAAATTAGAGAGCTATGACCTGCATGGCCTTGTTATACCCCTGTGAACGTGACAAAGTTATGCTCATCAAGTTACTGGCATACAACTGCATCTTTATATGGAAAATAAAGCTTAGTGTTAAATAATGCCCACAAGCAATATGCAGCACTTTGGTCCTTTTAGGTATACACCCACTTACTGTACCTTTTTTCATTTAAATGGAGTCTTCCTAGGAAACAAAAATCAATACCTTATAGGAGCTCATAGTCTCATCTGAGTGATGTAACACAACAAAATTTCACTTTCACTCTGTGTTTGCTGAGCTGTCTTTTCAGTTATGTCTGAATACAGACAGGAAATGTTGATTTTTCTCTGGACCATTTTATAGGGGGGAACTCTCTTATCCAGCAGGAGAACTGTGCTGCGTTAAAACACAGTACAGCTGCTACGTATGCGCAATGGCTGGACAAGCTCATGCTCCTTCCCATGGAGCATCTATCATTAGGTTGGACATGGAAAAGACCTACATTATTAGTAAGGCTGTGATTTGCCACAGATGTCACGATGTTCATGGCAATCATGAATTTGAATAAAGTCAGTGACAAACTCACCCTGTAGCAGCGGCTCCTGTGCTGTGGGGCTGGGCCTAGCTCCATAGGTGGCAGAGAGTGGTGGGGTGAGGAAGAGCCATTGCCCTCCAACTTTTTTAAATGGGGAGGGCCATGCCTCACACTTTTTAACACCTGGGAGACAGTGTGACCTGGCCTGGGACGGCCATCACCTGGGTCCCTCTCTGTGTCATGTAGTGTGGTAGCCAGGTCTCGCTTCGTATCGTGTCAAATGCCAGCAGGTGGGCCCTCCACTGCCAGATGCTGAAACTGCAGTGGCAGCTCCTCTCAGTGCTGGGGAGCAGCTGGGTCCAGGAAGCAAGGTGGACCTGTCACTGAAGGGCTACAGGCTTGCCAGCAGGATAGGGTAAGGTAAGGAGTGGGGAAGGGGAGGGCCAGGAGATAGAGGCTCCGGAAGGATCAGGCTGGTGGCAGGGAGAGGCTTGCCTCCCGCCCTTTTTCAGTCCTTACAGTGCCCAGGCCTGGCTCCCCTCTCTGGATGTCGTGACCAAGATGGGGACTGAGGGGTGGGAGTGCTGTGGCCCTGTGGGCTGGGTCACAGTGCCTGAAATGAGAAGCTGGGCCCAGCCCCATAAGACAAGAGCCGTTGCTGCAGGGCAAGTGCATGGTGAGCTCTCTCTCCAACACTCCTTTCCCCGGGCCTCACTTTTCAGCACCCCCACTATTATAATCCACTCTTCTATTTACCCTGCCCAACAGTACACTTTTTTGGTGTCAGTTCTTTTTTTATATTTTTATAACCAAATATCCCACCAACAGCAAAAGTTACTATTTAAATGATTTTTGTGGGAAAGTATTTCACAGTAGTAACAAGGATTACATGTAATTTTTGATAAATTTGATTCAATTTGTTTAAAAGTGGGGGAAAGTATAGCTTTTCCTTGTGAAGAACAGCGGGCGCTACATAAATTAGCATTGATCATCGTGTTAATAACAGCTGCTTTTACTGCTTAAAAGTGGTTGCGTATGTTGATGTAGCAAAAACTACATAATTTGGTGTCCTTTCCGTGACTTTTCTTTCCCCCCCCCACACACACACCTCTGCCATGCAATTTACTAAAAATGGCTGTGCCCAAATCATAGCCTTAAATTAGACTAGCTGGCCCATCCCTTGGGGTTTGTGCAGAATTGTTTCCTACAGTACATTTTTTAGTATATAATTTGACTTTTCACAGAACAAAAGGTACCCCCACAACAATGGTACCACTACAGTGAGTATGGATGGGTTTACACTTTTCTAATATATTAGTCCAGTATCCATAGTGATGGGATTTTCACTTTTGGCCTTCAGAATTTTGGAAAATTATTTATAGATGGATGCAATGCGGTACACTGGCCTTTAGAGAGTGAAGGGGGCCAGAAGACTCCAGAGAGTTGGAATGAACAAAGGCCCAGGAAATTGCCATGCAGTGGAAGAGAGGAAGTGTCCCAGGGAACCAGTAGTTGGATGGGGGAAGAAAACCAGGACACTGTCTTTTTAAGGACTTAGGACCAGGAGTCATGTAGTGTAGGAGGTGGGGCTCCCCACTCCTCTAGCCAATTGAGATGAGCTGTCTGGACGAAGGCGGACTATAACCTTCTCTCTCAGAGCAGGGAAGATACTGGTAGGAGAAGAAACCTAGAGCCGGATGGCTGAGCTCCAGATAGAAATGGTTAGCAGTGGTGGCCCTGTGAATGACAGATGCCGGTAAGAGAAGAGCTCCGGGTGGGCCACAGAAGAACTGATATAAGTGTGAACTCTTGGGTTGCATGCTAAACTTTATTTTTGAGACGTTATGTGGAATATGGAACATGAAGACATAATGTGAAACTCTTTGTGGTCATCAAATCAGCCCCAAATGGAGGGTGGTACACGTACTATTCATAGAGAGACTGCATAAAGCTTATCAAGAGCTTTGAAGAGGGAGAACAGAGGGAGGTTGCTGCAGGGAGATCTCTGGCCACAAGGGGGACCTCCGTAAGCGTTTGCTTTGTTACAATGGCCAAAACATAGTCACGATCATTTCCTTCCTCTCTCAGTGCAGAAAGAAAAGGGTGGCACTGAACAGATAAAACACAGCAGACATGCTCCATCTGCCTTATGCTACATCTTTGATTTCATTTCTACCCTTAGGGACATCCAGAGCATAGATTTGCATCCCTGACTGTCTTAGCTAAAAGCCATTGTCCCCCATGAACTTAGCTAATTCTTTTCTCAACTCACTATTTTTGGCCTTCACAACATCTCCTGGCAATGAGTTCTGAAGGCTGATTGTGTGTTGTGTGAAGAAGTACTTCTTTTTGTTTTTTTTAAACCGGCTGCCTGTTAATTTCTGGTTCTTTTGTTATGTGACCCCCTGGTTCTTTTGTTATGTGAAGGCATAAGTAATACTTCCTAAGTCATTTTCTCCATACCATTCATGATTTTATAGACCTCTAGCTTATCCCCCCCTTAGTGGTCTTTTTTCTAGGTTGAATAGTCCCAGTCTTTTTAATCTCTCCTCATATGGAAGCTGTTCCATACCCCTAATGATTTTTGTTGCCCTTCTCTGTACTTTTCCCAATTCTAACATATTTTTTGAGGTGGGGTGAGCAGAACTGCATGTTGTATTCAAAAGTGTGGGTGTACCATAGATTTATATAGTGGCATTATGATATTTTCCTGTTGGTTCCTAACATTGTTTGCTTTTTTGATTGCTGCTGCACCTTGAGCAGATATTTTCAGAGAACTATCCACAATGACTCCAAGATGTCTTTCTTGAATGGTAACCATTAATTTAGACCACATCGGTTTAGATGTATAATTGTATAGCTGTATAGTTGGGATTATGTTTGCATATACATATCATGCATCAATGTATGCATTGATTTGAAGGTGTAACTAGCCTCCATTGATTTTTTTAAACTAAATTTTAAAATGCATATGGTATCTTTCTGTTATAGAAATCAATCTTATCACTTTGAATGAAATAAGCCACTGGTCTTCTTATTCTTCTGACCCCCCCCCCCCCCCCGACTTAATTTCACAGCTTTCACAGAATATAAGAGTATTTATGTCAATAACAGTCAGAACAGCTCAACTTTTAGGTTCAATCACTTTTTTATCATGTAAATCCCCTTTTGCCTCTCCTCCTCTTCCTCTGCCCTCCTACAGTCTCATTCTGAAATTTGGCATTCTTTATTACAGTAACAACTTCCTATAGGTCTTGATGGCATTTTCCAGTAATACTTGCCTGAATAAATAAAAACAGATCAAAACAAAATATAGAAGATATGTTATTTTTAATCCAAATGATGTGGTTCCGGATGTTTTGATCAAATTAAATGCAGGGTCAGATGAATCTGTGATTTAATTATGTAGAAGGCACTGTAGGTATAGTGGAAATAAAGAGTTATCTATAATTGTGTTCTGTTAAGAATGAAAATGAATTTCCTCTCTTCATAATGTTAGCATCATTGGATGCAAAAGGCCTATAGCCACTTTGAATAGTTAAGGAGAAGAAGTCATTTAAACATTCTAGAAAAGAGGTATTATGAACACAGAATGATCAGATATACTCGTTTGCTATTTTCTGTATTGGTACCTCACGTGGACCAGATTCTGCCATCCTTACTCAGATGGTATAATGCCTTGCTCCCTAACTGGTACCATTGCAATTAATGGGTTTACTCATGGAATGAGATTGTACTTTATATGAGCAAAGCCCAAAGTTAATCTGGCCCAGTATAGTTAGCTGACCATCACAGTGTCCATGTACCGTAAAAATGAGCCCAGGAATGGGCTGGATATTTTGAGTGTTCAACTGAACTCTAAACCTCATATGCTTGTTTTGAGCTTAAGGACAAACTCTGCCTTAATATTGCCCATCTCTCTCATCATACCACCCTCCTTCCCTTTCTTTCAATCCCTCACTGGCTCTATTCTTTACAGTGGATCACATTTAAGCTCCTTCGTCTCACCTTTCTTCTCTCTTATGACATTGCCCCTGTTCTGCCAATAACATCAACTTTGACCACCCATTTGTCTGCTTTACCCACAACCGTCTTCACCCAGGGAGAGCTTACAATCTAATAAAAAAACTGAGGGTGGGTATTATTTATTGTGGTGCTGGCCTGTGTGCATGAGTCTCCTTGCTCTTTATGGTTAGAATCTGCCAGGTTTGCTCAAGTTTTATCAGTTTGTAATGGCCTCACCTTCTAGTTGCTAAAGAGGCTTATCTTTTAGCTCAAGTGGTAGAGATCGATCACTGAAACATACGTTTGTGCATTCTACTCCTTATACGTGTATATTAGTGTTAATATTTATGTGGCACTAGTCCATAGAAACTGGACCTGTGATTATTTTATATTGATAAGGAAGGCACTGGACTGGGATTCAGTACATCTGGGTTAAATTCCTGGCTCTGCCACAGTCTTTTTGTGTGACCTTGGGCAAGTCACTTATCTCTCAGTGCCTCAGCTCCTGATCTGTGGGATTGGGATAATATCTCTTCCCAACTTTACAGGCGTTAAGAAAATTAATTAATTAATGTTTGTGAGGCATTCAGATGGGGGTCACATAAATTACCTCTTGTGGGACACTGACAGAGAGCTTGTTGGGGAAGGACATTGAGTTGTCAAGACAGATGCTGAAGGAGGCATCCAAAAAGTGGATGGCATGATGGAAGGGAGCCAGAGTCTCTTATGTAGGAGAAATGTGGAACTGAAGATGGATATCGTAAGGTTGATGCAGTGAAGGGACATCAGTGAGGAGAGATGTGGACAGAGAGTTTTCCAGAAATCTGAGATGTGGCTGTTCTGTTTTAGCCAAAACTTG
>NW_020664447.1:3221396-3241396 GCF_002925995.2 Terrapene triunguis | reverse complement strand
GTCTTTAAGTGTTGTTCTAATGAATGCTTTATCAGGTTGATCCAAAGTTCACTGAAGTCAGTAGAAAGACTCCAGTTGACTTCAGTGGACTTTGGATCAGGCCCATAGGGGAGTATATGTATTGTTTATAAATTCTTAGGATCTACTGTGTATATCTTCATAGTGCCCAGGATGGAAGACAATACACTACTAGTGCATTTTAATTACAGACGTCTAGCATGTCAGAGAGTTGAACACCCTCTTTGTCCAATAGTTGGAGCATCTCTAACTAACGAAATGACAGACTGCAAAAGAATGGGATTGGGTCAAATGTGAAGTGAAGTCCTTGTACCCTGGGGGTACAAGTCAGTACAAAATCACAATAAAGTGGTTGATACTTTCTAGCTTTAAGGAATGCTTCAGTTTCCTAACACAAATTGCCTGTAATAGATTTTAATTTCTGCGTGCATTCTGTAATTATTTTTGTTTCGATGTAACTGTGAAATTGAGTGTTTTGCTTCTGCTGTTATCAGGTCACTTCTGAAAATAAATAGTGTATCTCTCAGAACAGTGATATTATTATTCAAAGGCTACATGTTTGGGCAATTATGCAAACATTGTCTTACTGTCAGTCAATAAAACCTTTTCCTGAATACCTGGGACACTTGAATTAATTAGACTTTTCTTCATCTTTGAATGCCACGGTATTAGTCCCTGTGCAGAGGGTGCATCTCTGTTACCCTCTTGCCCCCAGTCCAAGCCAAAAGTGCACCACCACCACCACCTCCCTTTGTATACCCAAAGAGTCACATTGCTGAGCAGCTGCTCACCTGAGTCATCCCCTTGGAGTGAATGGTACTATTGCTGCGACCAACTACTCATCACTGTCCGTAGGGGTTCACGTCCTGGTCCTAAAAGATGACATCTGCAATGCACTGGAACCCCACCTGACCGCACAATGAATCCCAGTGTCACCTCAAACACAGGGCAAAACGACTGGGCTGTTTAAATTGGGAAATGATAACGAACAGAGTTTATTTCTAGCGCAAGAATGACATTTCTTATAAATGGCTTATTTTTATCTACAGATCCTATAGCCCATAACACAGCTGCACATAATAGTCAAGATCCAAAGCTACGTGGTTTTTAAGGGTTTTTTTCAGGGTGGTGGAGGTTGCATGTTGTCAAAAAAGAGGCTAATGGTCACTAATTTTGTGATCAAAAAATTTTGTGCTTGTTTCCTTGTCTAGATGGGCCCATTTGCGTGAAAGTGGAGAACATTGATGTTTTTGATATACACATTTCAATTAAACGGCTAAAGTGAAATTGTGCAAAATCAAGTGAATTGAAACAGCAAAAATGTTATGTGAGATTCTGCTGAATAAGAACTGTGAATCTTGCACAGGTCCATTGTGTAAGACATTTACCATAAAGGGATCAATAAAAATACCTCTGAATTTGGATTTCAGTACTAGAATCTTTATCAGAGCTTTGAAAAATATTCTTTACAATACCAGAATCACTCCACATTTTCAGCCTTCCAATGAAATACCATGGCAGCAAGCATTTCATCTGTTGGACATCTGCAAAAACTTCAGTGCAACAACTTTTCATAGGGCATTTTTGAGTTTTCAGCTTGGTTGATTGCCTGGCTTCTATGGGCAGGTCTTCACTACAGGGTGGGGTCGATTTAAGATACGCAAATTCAGCTACGCAAATAGCGTAGCTGAATTTGACGTATCGCAGCCGACTTACCCCGCTGTAAGGACGGCGGCAAAATCGACCTCCGCGGCTTCCCGTCGACGGCGCTTACTCCCACCTCCGCTGGTGGAGTAAGAGCGTCGATTCGGGGATTGATTGTCGCGTCCCAACAAGACACGATAATTCGATCCCCGAGAGGTCGATTTCTACCCGCTGATTCAGGCGGGTAGTGTAGACCTAGCCTATGACACAGCTAAAGTCTTATGATATTTCTTCCTTCTCTGATTGGCAAAGCCTGCCTCACATGCTCAGGAAGATCAGCAGAAGACATTTTGACCTGTTTTCTCAGGGAAGGAAGGAAATCATAGAATATCAGGGTTGGAAGGGACCTCAGGAGGTCATCTAGTCCACCCTGCTGCTCAAAGCAGGACCAATCCCCAGACAGATTTTTGCCCCAGATCTCTCAATGGCCTCCTCAGGGATTGAACTCACAATCCTGGGTTTAGCAGGCCAATGTTCAAACCCTGAGCTATCCCTCCCTCAAGGATCAATGCTTGTAGAAGAGCATGGACAGAATTTGCAGTTCACTCTGTTTCCCTTCCATGCCACAGTGCTCTGTTCAGTGGTGCTTCTTTGCTCAGTATCATGAAGATGATGAGTGTATGGGCAGGGGAAGGAAAGCAGGGATAGACACCATGCCCCACCTAAGGAATATACTGGGGCTCCAGTTGCTAGTACAAACCTTAGGCTGAAGCAGTTGCAGTGGAGCAGCTGCTCCACATTGAGTCTTCTGTTTGAAAGGATTACTTTTTTCCATCCCTTGTTAGGAATATATATCACATATATAATCTGGCACTAAATCTTTCTTCTCTGATTTGTCTGGAGTACCCTGCTGTGGTTCACTCAGAATTTTTTGCTGGTTTTGTCTCATGCTATTATTTTATGAAACTTTCATTTGCTCATCTTCAATCCTGTGTCATCTGTTTTAATTGTGCCGCTGGCACAGGTGACTTTAAATAAGTGGGAAGAGATACAGGTTAAGGGCTAGATAAGGAGGTCTGTCTATTCTACCTCTGTGCCACAGGTGCATTCACCTGCTGGCATGTGCCTGAGTGGCCTTCCCTATTGGTGGAGCATGGAGTCCAGATCCCAGGTGCTGGACTAAGTGCACTCTTTTGGTAGATGTTCGTGATTTGCATCCATTTTGTCTCTGTCCCTGTCCTTGGCCAGTCTCCTTCAGACAAGGTCATGGATAAATTCCTTCATGTAAGCTGTCCATTTACTATAACATCATAAGGCCTAATGCTCATCCAAGGCAAAGTATCCCCAACTTTGACAATCTGTCCCCTGTCTTCCACCGTCAGCTGTCCCTGCAGCTTTACCTCCACTCTCTGCCCCTCCTCTTGTAAAAACAGTTTGAATTGTTTGGTAAATTTCCCCAGTGTAGATGAGGCCTAAAAGGACTTTCTGATTGAACTGGTGCCCTGTTTATGATGCCTGCTGTAAATGCCAGCATGCGTGTGTTCTCGATGGTTCACTCCTTGAGCACACAGAGCAGCGAGGTGGTGTACGGCTCTATGTGAATGGTTATGCACAATGCAGTGCTGTAAAATGCAGGCAATAAAAGATGGCCACCCCAAAGGAGACAGGAAGGAGGCAAAGTCATGTTTTTGCCCCTACTCTGTGTTGGCAAGTAGCAATGGTTGGCTTTGTAGAAAAGCATACACTATTCACCTCTCAGAGCCTCTGCTGTGGCAAGTGCAGCTCTGCACCACCTCCAACTCCAGGGAGTGCCTAAAAGGTGCAATACAACCCATAAATAATCCAGTTTTCTCACGCTGTCTCTCCCATTCTCAGTCTTCCCATGACTTCAGTGGGTGTAAATCATTATGGCTCCAAAGACCTAAGTGCTGCTTTATGCCAGCAAAGGATCTGGGCCATAGCTGGCTGCTGTCCCACTTCTTTAATAGCTCGAATGTTCATGAGCACAAATGTTGCATGTGAAAGAGGCTTTTTCACCTGATGGGTGGGGGTGGGGAGAAAGCAAAATTTCAGCTTTGCAGAACTGAACAAGACAGAATGGAGACATTTTCTGAACCAACTTCAATTTAAAAAAGGGCTTAGCTTTGCACAGCTCAACTCCTTCTGGTGGAACTTCACACTTGTAAGGAAGGCTAGCAAAAGTTCTGGACACCACTTAATACTACCGTGAGAACTTAAGTGGCTGCAATGGGGCATCTGCCCCACACTGGCCCATAAGGGGTAATAGAGCCCTATGGAGGCTGTGCAGGATGCAGCCAATTAGAGAGGGGCTGTGAGGAGCAGCCAGTCAGGGCAGGGCTGGCCCATATAAGAAAGGCTTCAGGGCAGAGCAGCTTCAGTGGTTGCCTGGAATTTGAGGTGGGAAGACCAGGCTATTAGCAGGAGGAAGGAGTGCCAGCACCCTGGACAGAACAGTGTGGCCAGCAGGGACCGGGGAAGCTAGAGAGAGCTCCTGGCTACCTGCTAAGACTGGTAGGCTGAAGCCCTGAGGTAAGGGTAAAGAAGGTGCTGGGGGCTGCGGAGAAGTGGCCCAGGGAAATGAACTGAGGAGTCAGAGGGGACGCAGCTAGTGGCAGCCATCTACAGGGTCCGTGGGCAGGACCCAGAGTAGTGGATGGGCATAAGTCCACCCTCCTCCCCCACCCCCCGCCTCTGAGGAAGTGGACAATGGGCAGCAGTCACCACTGAGGGAAGTAGCTGGACAGTGGACTGCAGTTCCCCCAGAAGGTTGGAGAACAGAGAGTGACACGGCCGGAGGGCTGTGCCACAAAGAGGACAACATGGGCCTGGGAGTGACACGGGGCCTGGAGCAGAAGTTGCAGTGGTGAGACACCACCAGATGAGGGCACACCGGCTAGCAGAGCTAATCCCTGGGACAGCCAGCAGGAGGCGCCACAGTGAGTTGCATCCTGTCACAGTGGCATATAGGCCATTGTGCTGGTCTTTGTGCAGGGTTAAATTTCACCCTATGTTAATATCGCAATAATTCAGATTTGTGGTCATTAAAGTTTTATCACATGAAGGAAATAGTCATTGTAACTGTCAAAGTATTATTGATTATTTTAATATGGAACCTTCCCCCATGTAATCAATTGCTTTTTTGTAAATAAGTATGTGCAGTAATTAAATGGGTGGGATTTAAATTCTCTGCATTTTGTGGGCAGCTGGGCTACCTCCTGCCTATGTGGTATTCATTAGAGCAGCATGTCCAAGAGAGGGAAAAATACTCATTTATTATTAGAATTTTAAAAATATATATGTAAATTGTATAATCTGAATAAGTCAAGTGTTACAAATTGCTATTGAACTAGCCCTACATCACACAACAGCTCTAGTGAGACAGTGGATACAATTACGCTCGTTGGGCCACACTCACCCATGCCTGTGCAAGGAGCAGCTCATCAAGCTTCACAGTCCAGTCTCCACCCGATCGTTTCACTCCCTCCCTGGTTCTGCCTAGACAGGGCAACTTTAGGTTCTTTCCAGGGCTCCATAGTGAAAGCTGCAGAGGGGCTGAGCTGCAGCCATGCACTCACCTTGGCAATGCCTCCTTCTCAGTCAGTGCCCTTCACTCAATAGGATAACTATGTCTGCTCCCTGTTAGAGGAGACAATGTACCTGCCTTGACCCACTGTAGTCCTACCCAACCACTGTTAGACTTCCTGCAGCCAGGGTTTGTGCCCTGGCTTATTCCACCAGTCTATACTAGGGAAGAATGTAGCCCACTGGCAAATGACACCCAGGTAATCACTCCACACCTTTCCAGGTGATGATCCTTTCTGGAGTTACTTCTGCTAGTCTGTTTCAAAGGGGATGGTGCCATTATTCCAGTGTTCCTCATTCCAACATGTAACGCTGACAATACTTTTCTTTATTCAAGCAGTCTAAGCCTACACTTGGCTGATCACTCACTGGGCAAAATTGGAACAAGTGCCAGTTCAAAGCCTCCAATGCTGGTTCCGGTTGTTGAAGCACCTAAGATCCTTATTTTCCCTGCATTCCATCACCATATGTAAAGAAGTAACCATTGCAATCTTACAGTTCACACAGTGCTTGCTGTTATTCCTGTTGATAGTCTGTAATACCTCCAGAGTTGTGAGTAGGATTTTAAGACACCCACCTTGTGCCTTGTGTTTATGGTGTTTTGTTCTTATTTACTCAGATACCTTCCTCCAGGCCTCAGATATTCTGCCCCCAATTTTTATTTTTAATACTGGCCCACCTTAGGTATCTCACTACACACAGAGGGAAATCTTACTACTTGCCACTTTGTCATTCCCTCCCCAAGGCCCAAAAATCTATCGCTGACATTACTGTCTTTGCCATTGTCAGGTGTTTGTGGATAGAAGATAGGCAGATAGAAGATAGGCAACCATATCCCAGATATATCACTCCTACAAGACTCTCCACTTGTCCTCCTAGTGCTGGGGGCTGCATTATCAATCACCAGCCATCATTTGTGTGCACTCAGAAAAGCACATGCACGTATAGTCAAATTCCCCACCCCCCATGCAGAGGGCTAGCACAAGGCCTGCGTAATACCTGAGTCCCACTGACACTCTATGTACAATGCATCTGTTTATTCAGCATGGCTAAAAGTAAAAGACTGGATTCACTTTTCCCTGCCCCCAAGGCAAGTAGTCTCCTGTAGGGAAATAATCAATCTCTGTAATGCTACCCAGCTCTTACAGAGCACTTTCCAGCCAGAGATCTCAAATCGCTTCACAGAGGAGGCCACTATCATTATCCCCATGTTACAGATGGGGAAACTGAAGCCCAGAGAGGTGAAGTGACTTGCTCACAGTCACCTAGCAGGCCAGTGACAGAGCCAGAATACCACCCAGCTCTCCTGAGTCCCAAGCTGGTCCCCTGTCCACCAAGCCCAACTGCCAAGGATTTTCCCTGCTCCGTAGTGGTGAGGCAGTGTCATGCCATTGTGTGCTAAATGTTGTAAAAGGCACTGAGATGTGATAGCTATGGACACCTGGTAAATTGGTGTAAAAGTAACAATAAATATAACACTGATTTATTTATAGAGTGCCCCTTCCTTGTTTTTCCCCCTTCAGCCAGGCATTGCCCAAACAGTTCATATGATGATATATCATCAGGCAAAAAACCCCACAGATGCTAAAAAGCCAAAGTTGCATTACGAAAAATACTAGGGTCATCCTCATAGGACACAAAAAATAGGGAAAGGGAGTTCCTTGCCCTGGGGCAGCACTGCAGATATGCTGTCATACTTTGAGCAAAGATCTGAATGCTGGAAGGCGGAGTGTTGGAAGAGGATGTATATTTGGCAGCATCTGAGACTCAAGTTGAGCTGGTCAAGGCATTTCAGCTTGTCCTGTCTTTTCAGTTTGTTATGTGTAAGTGAGGGTGCCCAGGTGATTTCTATGGCATGGGCATTACAGGCATGCAGTGGCTGAATCCTGTCACTGGAGATGAAGAAAGTATGGCAGGTGATCACAGAGAGAATTAGCTCATGTATTTTGACAGGTGAAGCCTAAATAAAGTGAACTAATTTGACAGGAAGTGAAGCCAAGTTGCAATGGAAGGGATGAAATCACAGAAAGAGCAGATTATCAGAAGAAACAAAATATCTGGATGCGAAATGCAAATTATTGAGCTCACATTACGCCTTAAACAGCCAAGTTCGCGCAGAGGCTTTATACCTGCCACATGCTGTTCACTGCTTGGCACTTTTGGATAAGATAGAAATCACAACCATAGTAAATGCTTCCAGATCTTAACTCAAGTCAGTGGTGGGGTCCATGTGACTGCCATTCCCTAAGGGGAGAGAGAAAATGCTATGTGGGGCACCAAAGTAATGGTGGATTTCTTAGCATATGGTCTTGTTAACTGTGAGCTCTGACAGCTCTCTGCTGTATGGAAGCAAGGGAAATCATTACGAATATCCTTAGCAGGCAGTTTGAAAGCTTTCTAGCCACTGTTTCAGAAGAAGCTACATATAAGCAAAGGGGGAAACTTAACAAAAGTTATGGTTCGAAAAAGTTTAGTCTTTGAGTTTAAAAAAGAGAGAAGAAAATATGTATGAAACAAACTGCAAATAATGTGCAAAATTGGGATTTTTTTCATTAAAGATGCTCCCAACCAAATATACTGTAGAAGCAGAAAAATACTATCTACCCAGATCAGAGCAATTAACAGCTGGCCTACTTTGGGGCTGTATTTCTGTGTCTACACTGCAAAATTAAGTTGACTTTATCTAATTCGAATTAATTAAGTCAATTGTGCGTGGCCACACCATGGTCATTGTCTCGAGGAAGTGCGTCCTCACTAGCAGTGCCTCCATCGATGCACAAAGCAGTGCATCGTGGGTAGCTATCCCAAAGTGCAACTTGCCAGAGTGTGTTTTGGGAAGTTTGTGCAGTGCCTCATGGGACCAAAACATTGTCGCAGGGGAGAATGGGAACATTGTGTCGGCATCCCATGATGCACTGTCCTCCCTCCTTCATATCAATGGCAAACCACCCAGTGGTTTTTACGCCATAAAACTGCCGCGCGTACGCCATAACCCCAGAAGCATGGAACCTGCTCAGCTGTGCACTCTTGTTGTGAGCATCTCAAACACCTCGCGCCTTCTCCAGCAGTATTTCCAGAGCCAAAGTAGGGTCTGCCGCATGGAACATAGCGATGTCCTGCAAGCAGCCCTGCTGCAAGCCATTGAAAAAAACAATTCACAGTTGCTGCTGGAAGTCACAGAGCAGCTGCACTCTGTTGAACGCCGTTTCTGGTCCTGTGAAACAAGTACTGACTGGTGGGACTGCATCGTTTTGCAAGTATGGGATGACGAGCAGTGGCTGCAGAACTTTTGAATGCAGAGGATCACCTTCCAGTAACTTTATGCAGAGATTTCCCCTGCGCTGCAGTTCAGCAACACAAAAATGAGAGCTGCTCTGACAGTGGAGAAGCGAGTGGTGATCGCAATTTAGAAGCTTGCAATGCCAGACAGTTACTGGTCAGTGGGGAATCAATTTGGAGTAGGTAAATCAACCGTGAGAGCTGCTGTGCTGTGCTCCAAGTGTCCAGGGCCATTAATCGACTTCTGCTATGAAGGGTAGTGAGTCTGGGAAATGTGCAGGACATAGTGGATGGTTTTGCCACAATGGGGTTCCCTAATTGAGGTGGAGTGATAGATAGCACACATATCCCCATCTTGGCACCAGACCGCCTTGCCAAAGAGTACATAAACCGAAAGGGATACTTTTCAATGGTGTTGCAAGTGCTGGTGGATCACAGGGGGCGTTTCACCAACATCATCGTAGGATGGTCAGGAAAGGTTCATGACGTGTGCATCTTGAGGAACTCGGGTCTGTTCAAAAAGCTGCAATCTGGGACTTTCTTTCCAGACCACAAAATTAACATTGATGACGTTGAGATGCCTATGGTTATCCTGGGGGACCCAGCCTACCCCTTGTTTCCATGGGTCATGAACCCATACACCGGCCGTCTAGACAGCAGTAAGGAACAGTTCAACTATAGGTTCAGCAAGTGCAGAATGGTGGTTGAATGTGCCTTTGGTCATTTAAAAGGGCACTGGAGAAGTTTACTAACAAGGTTGGACCTTAGTGAAGAGAACATCCCCATAGTTATAGCTGCCTGCTGTGTGTTCCATAATATCTGTAAAAAAAAAGGGGGGAAATTTTACACAGGGGTGGGCCTTTGAGGCAGATCGCATGGCAGCCATTTTTGAACAGCCAGACACCAGGGCAATAAGAAGAGCACAGCAAGGGGCGCTGCATATCTGCGAGGCTTTGAAAAGCTGTTTCAATAATGAGTCACAGTAATGTGAGCTGCTTGTCTGTATTGTGCTTTCCCAAACCTTCACCTGGCTTATATCAGTGTCCCTGTAAAGCCAACCCCCCGCCCAAGCCCACTGCTTCTACTCAATAAATAACCTTTATTTCTCGAATCCATTTACTTAACAAACATAAGTAAAGAGGGAGAACAGAAAAAAAAGTTAGTCTTGGGGAAAAGGGGTTGTAAAATTGGAACGGGAGAAACATTTTTAGCTGTGTAACATAACACTGCATTCTAGACCATCAAAGGTCTGTGAATGGGCGTCTTCTGTTCCTTGTTACCCTCCCCCTGAGTTAAGTGAAAGGGATAATGGACTTTTCTCCCATGCCTCATGGAACGCTTGGGGGAGGGTGATTCTGCACCAGGCGAAGCTGGCTGGCTGTTCAATGGGGTCTGCAGAGGGACTCTACCCTCCTCTTTCTGTTCCTACAGTTCAACCAGATGCCTCAACATATCTGATTGGTCCCTCATAATCCAAAGCATCTCATCCTGCATCTCATGCTCATCGGAAGCTTTCCTGCTCTCCATGTCCATGTCTAACTTCTCAGACAGTGAAATCGTCCACGCTCTCAGTTCTGTGTCAGCTGTCCCAGAGGCGTTCATTATCTCGGTGAACATGTCCTCCCGCGTTCTCTTTCTCCTCCTTCTAATCAGCGAAAGGCTGCTTTCAGGTGTTGATGACATGCCGAAGGACACATTTCCAGCTGTCAGTCATGGGGAAAAAAGAAAGGAGCCATTGTACATGCATAAAGTGTTTCCATAGCAAGGCCGTTTTCATAAAAAAAAAAAACCCTAATTACAGTAGGTGCAAGCCATAAAATAATCAGAATCCGTAACCGTTCACTGCACCGTTTTGCTGTTCCAGCCATGGTGAGTAGCCCCCTCACACACACACCCCCGAGTCATGGGTGACTGCACTTTTAATGAAATTTATGGCAAGCTCATGTTGGGAGCAGAGGTAGCTTGTCGAACAATGACCCTTCTCCATAGCACCACGGAAAGCTGTTTATGAACAGGGCGGGAGGGGAAACGTTTTCACTCCCAAATTGCAGAATCTCACATGTGGGGCCCCAGTCCCCTGTCAGCCACTTAAACTACTTGCCAACCCACGCCGAGCACAGTAAAGGCACATTAGCAGCTGCGTGGTTTGGCGATCTGGAATGGGGTGGGGTGGGGTGGTTCTACATGCTCTTTTTTTTTCTCTCTCTTGTAAGACCACTTTTAATGAGATCTTCCCCTGTTTCCCCTAGGCAACCCCTATGTGATATCAGTCTCCTGAGGGTAACAGAGGTGGAAAGGAAGGAGATGCTGCAAGTATCTGGGTATAGACCCGGTCCTTATGCTGCTATGCTGTGTACCACAATGATGCCAGGAGAATTAATTCAGGAGTTGAGTGTGAAAGCATCCTACCATGGTGGAAGAAATAAGACTTCCCTGCCCAGAAACCTTCTGCAAAGGATTGCAGAGTACCTCCATGAAAGTTTCCTAGAGATATCCATGGAGGATTCCTGTGCTATCCCAGTCCACATAAACAGTCTTTTCTGGGGGCCACCCTCTGCATAACTGGAGCGGCCTCTTGTAAGCAGAGAACCACAGCACCTCAATTTTCTTCACAGTAAACATGCAATACCACCATAGGCGCCAACTTCTGCTGGCGCCACTGAGTTCTCAACCACCCTTATGCCCCTGGCCCCGCCCTGACTCCACCCCTGTCCCACCCCCTCCTGCCCCCTGCCCCCTGCCCCGCCCCCGTTCCAACCCCTTCCCCAAATCCCCACCCCAGCCCCGCCTCCTCCCCTGAGTGCACCGCATTCCCGTTCCTCCCCCCTCCCTCCCAGAGCTTGTTACACCTCAAAACAGCTGGGGACGCGGCGCGCTCAGGGGAGGAGGTGGAGGCGGAGGTGAAGTGATGCGGGGCGGGAAGCTTGGCTGCCAATGGGTGCAGAGCACCCACCAACTTTTCTCTGTAGGTGCTCCAGCCCCGGAGCACCCACGGAGTCGGCACCTATGAATACCACCGAATGTGTGTGCCCGCTAAAGTTTAGCTGGACTTTGATTGTAATTGTATACTCACCAGAGATGCCTTCTCCAGCATCACAGTCGGCCTCCGTGATGTCCTGCGACCCACAGGGCTCCAGGGTTAAAAATCTTTCCTGGGTCTCGGGGAGAATGGATCCACCGCTCGCCTGTCTCCCATTCTCCTCCTCCTCCTCCTCTTCCTCGTCCTCCTTGTTTTCCCTAGACCCTCACACCAGTGAGGTGTCCCCGTTGCTTGTGGGGGTGCTGGTAGGGTCACCCCTGAGAATCACATGCAGCTCGTTGTAGAACAGGCATGTGTGGGGTTCAGCACAAGAACAACTATTCGCCTCCCTTGCCTTCTGGTACGCTTGGCGAAGTTGATTTATTTTCAGACGGCACTGCTGTGTGTCCCTCGTGTAGCCCTTCTCCCCCATTCCACGAGCGATCTCTGCATAGATGTCAGCATTTCTTCTGCTGGATCAGAGCTCTGCCATCACAGACTCTTCTCCCCACACAGCGATGAGATCCACCACCTCCTGTGCAGACCAGGCTGGAGCGCGTCTGGGGCATGTAGTCTCCATGATCAGCTGTGCTCAAGCTGGCACGCTCCCAATGCTGATCAAACAGGAAATGGGAAATCAAAAAGTCTCGGGGCATTAGCAGGGGAGGGGCTGTTTCCCGTGTACCTGGCTGCGGTGCAGCAGAGTTCAGAATGATCTCCAGAGCGATCACAGATGAGCATTGTGGGACACCACCTGGAGGCCAATTAAGTCAAATTACACAACGCTGCGTCTGCACTACCTCGCAGTTGATCCATGAAAAAATAATTAAGTGCTGCGCCTCTCGGAGAGGTGGATTACAGAAGTCGACATTAGAGGTGACTTCGGTTGGCATAAAAGACCCTGTAGTGTGGACACATACATTAACAGGTCAGCTTAAGGCGGCTTCCTTCGACCTACCTCTGTAGTGTAGACCAGGCTGAGAAAGATGCACAAATAGATGGCAGTATCCAGGATGGTTAGATTATAGTAGCCACACTACCTGCAGGCTCCTGCAGAACAGCCTTCCCTTAGTGATACATTCCCCTGGGTTATGCACAGCCAAAGTCTATGATCCAATGGCATCCAAAGTCTATAATCCATCTGTGATCCAATGGAATTCTGCTTAACAGGGATATTCTAGAGGAGGATACTATGGGTAATTGATAGTGATACTGTTCTGGGATTCTGTTGGACATCCTCAGGATTAGTGTTGAAAATTAATAAGTGACTAATTTTGTGTCAATGAGTATTTTCAATGCTGACCTATAGTGCTGTGCACATTTGTGTAGTGGGGGGAGGGAGATGGGAATAGAGGGTATTTCCTGGAGACTAACGTGGCATATGGGGATGGTTGCCACAAAATTTGGTCCCATTGGCACCATACACTTCAGTGAAATAAATAGCCTACATTTGATCTCCACTCAAAATCATTCAACTCAAAAGGGACCAGGGAATTTCCACTCTGCCTGAACCTAAAAGAATGGATGATTGCAGGGTAAGGTATTTTTAAAAATCCTCTTTACGAGCCCCTGGCCACAGCTGGACTTCGGCTATGAGAGAGAGGCTCTTGATATTATTTGTACGTCAAACCATTTTACACAGTTATCCTAGATATTATCTACCACCTAGTGCTTATGTGAAATAATTGGCAAGTCACGTAAAAGATCATACTTGACCAGTACCAGATTGGAGGCTACATTGCGCTGTTAGCCAACACAACTCTGTTCTTTATAGTCATATCTATTCTTTCTAGTTCCTATCATTGGGTTTTACTTCACTGTAGTGTCTAATAGAGTTTTCAGTAAGCGAGGAAAATATGAGAATTTCAGTTCTTACTGAAAGTTCCATTCTTTTATTCACAAATCCCTTCTCATTTTGGTCAATCATATTCATTTCAAAAGAAAATTAATAGTTAGTACTACAACATTACTTGAAATGTTATGCCATGTGGCTTCATTTTTTTTTTACAAAATCATAAATCTGGTCTTGAAACAAATATTGAAAGAACAGAGAGATTATATTGGGTGTGCATTCTCGGATATTCTAAGTGAGCTTCTGCTGTGTGGGAGCCATAGAAACACACAGACTTTGCTTCCTCACCAGCCGAGCTATTCAGCCGGAAGCTAGGCTGATTACAAACAAGTTTTTGGCCAAAGACTGCTGGTACCCCCAGCAGAGATCTGCTGGAGGGTGCAGACTTAATTATAATGAATCTTCCCTACTGCTGCAGAACACTAATCCTGATTCACCAGAGTCCAAAGCCTTTGTTTGATTGTGGAAACTGTTTTTGGATTTTTCAAAGTTAATCCAGCTCTGAACTTGAGACATTTAGGTGTGGAAGCTCTGCACAGTATGCTGGCTCAATAATCTGGGATGAGATTTTTGGCCTGTAAAGTTCATACCTGTTGCACCTTTGGGTCTTTCTTATACCTAATGTCAAGGCCACTGGTTATGTTAGCAATATGTGCACAAAGAAGGTGGAGTAACAGCTTCAACAAGGAGCAGGCTCTAATCAAAACAAAATCGTAGCCTATATAATGCAGGAAGCAACTTCTCTTCAAGAGGAAGAGCCTTCAGATGACAAATACTACCTAATTAGGGCCATCTATTGATACTTGAAGGCATTCTACTTTCAGTATGTATATATAATTCTCTCTTGTATCTGTTGTCTTGGTCTATCTCTCTGTCAAGAATTCAGCATGTGCCTTGACTCCAACTCCCAGCAAAGAGAATGGAAAAACTTCCTTCAACTTCAGTGGGAGCTGTATCAGTCCCCATGTGATGAGGGAAAGGATCAACCTTCACATTAGTCAGGATCAACCAAATGCATCTGTCAATTCAATCTTTCATGAAAGGCCTCTCTCACTGCCCTGGTCTACACTACAAATTTAGGTCGAATTTAGCAACGTTAGATCAATTTAACCCTGCACCTGTCCACACGACGAAGCCATTTTTGTCAACTTAAGAGGCTCTTAAAATTGATTTCTGTACTCCTCCCCAACGAGGGGATTAGCGCTGAAATCGACCCTGCTGGGTCGAATTCGGGGTAATATGGACGCAATTCGATGGTATTGGCCTCTGGGAGCTATCCCAGAGTGCTCCATTGTGACCGCTCTGGACAGCACTCTCAACTCAGATGCACTGGCCAGGTAGACAGGAAAAGCCCCACGAACTTTTGAATGAGCTCCAGCATGGACTGAACGGGAGGTTCTGCATCTGATCGCTGTATGGGAAGACAAATCCGTGCTATCTGAACTCCGTTCCAAAAGATGAAATGCCGGAATATTTGAAAAAATCACCAAGGGCATGAAGGACAGAGGTTATAACAGGGACCTGCAGCAGTGCCTCGTGAAACTTAAGGAGCTCAGGCAAGCCTACCAAAGAACCATAGAGGCAAATGGCCACTCTGGGTCAGAGCCCCAGACATGCCGCTTCTATGATGACCTGCATGCCATTCTAGGGGGTGCCCCTACAAACTACCCCACCCCTGTGCTTCCCTCCTCCCCCACCCCTCCTGGGCTACCTTGGCAGTTATCCCCCCATTTGTGTGACAAATTAATAAAGAATGCATGAATTTGAAACAACAATGACTTTATTGCCTCTGCATGCAGAGATCAATGGGGGGAGAGGGGGGGGTTGGCTTACAGGGAAGTAGAGTGAACCAAGGGGGTGGGTTTTCATCAAGGAGAAACAAACAGAACTTTCACACCGTAGCCTGGCCAGTCATGAAACTGGTTTCAAAGCTTCTCTGATGCACAGCACGCCCTGCTGTGCTCTTCTAACCGCCCTGGTGTCTGGCTGCGCGTAATCAGTGGCCAGGCGATTTGCCTCAACCTCCCACCCCGCCATAAACGTCTCCCCCTTACTCTCACAAATATTGTGGAGCACACAGCAAGCAGTAATAATGATGGGAATATTGGTTTTACTGAGGTCTAACCACATCAGTAAACTGCGCCAGCGAGCTTTTAAACGTCCAAAGGCACATTCTACCACCATTCTGCACTTGCTCAGCCTATAGTTGAACTGCTCCTTACTACTGTCCAGGCTTCATGAGCCATGGGAGCAAGGGGTAGGCTGGGGTAGGTGCGACCGCGCGGTGCTGCCGACTGGGAGAGCAGCCTGAGGCAGAAGCCTCCAGCTGGCATGATATTCCAGGCAGGACTGAATCTCCATTAGACGAAACTTAAAGAAGAGAATGACCTGGAGTCATTCCCATTTTTGTCCAGGCACCCCCGACTGACCTCACCGAGGCCGGCCAGGAGCACCCATGTCTGCCCAGGCACCCCTGACCAACCTAACCAAGGTTGGCCAGGAGCACCCACGGGACAATGACGACGGCTAGCAGTCGTATTGCACTGTCTGCCGTCCGCAAGGCAAGGCAAGGGGATGCTGCTGTGTAGCACTGCAGTACCGCGTCTGCCAGCAGCACCCAGGAGACATACAGTGACAGTGAACTGAGTGGGCTCCATGCTTGCTGTGATACGTCGTCTGCATGGGTAACCCAGGAAAAAAGGCAAGAAACGATTTTTTGCCGTTGCTTTCACGGAGGGAGGGAAGGAGGGGTGCCTGACGACATGTACCCAGAACCACCCGTGACAATGTTTTTGCCCCATCAGGCATTTGGAGCTCAACCCAGAATTCTAATGGGCGGCAGAGACTGCGGGAACTGTGGGATAGCTACTGCAGTGCAACGCTCCGAAAGTTGATGCTAGCCTCGGTACTGTGGACGCACACCGCCGACTTAATGCGTTTATGGGGACACACACAATCGACTGTATCAAATCGATTTCTAAAACATCGACTTCTATTAAATTGACCTAATTTTGTAGTGTAGACATACCCACTGAGTCTACAGCCATTAACTACTGAAATTTCAGTCCTGTATTGAGGAGGAGGCCTGTTGCCCTGAAAGTGTATTTCATCATTTGGAAAGGATATGAGACTAAAGCAGACACTGTTGGAAGATAGGTTTACTTTCTCTGAATGACCTTTGAAGGACCTTTGTGTCTCCTGTAGCACCTCTACCATTATAGGCTGGATAAAAATACCTCAGAGAATGTTTCGACTTCTTGAGGCCCCAACTAGCAAGGCATGAGAGAGTGTTCATCTTCCAAGTGCCTTTCAGGAATTTTTCTGTTCTCTGGTTCCTTGCTATCAGTGTGGAACAAATAGTAAATAATATATTAGCTTTTGTTCAGAGTGCCAAGGGTGTGCCACAGGTATCCATCTCAAACCATCTATCTAGCTTCTTGTTCATAATGCTTGCCTTATAGGCATAACATCATTATAGCTGAAAGAAAAAATCTTTGCTCTTTAAGTCCTTCAGGTCGGGGATTGTCTCTTTTCTCTGTTTGTCCAGTGTCCAGTATATAGGACTCTAATCCCAACTGGGGCAATTGAGTGCTACCATAATACAGATATTTACTCCCAATCATAATGACTTTCTCAACAGTGTTTGTGCTAGGGACTAGACAAATGGTAATCAAGAAATACGTTGTCATCATTTTGTTGTTCATGTCACAATACAATATAATACGCAATACAAACCACTAGAGAAGGACATTGAAAGATTCATCGGGGCAGAGGGTGGGGGTTAACACTGTCTACCAGAATTACTCTGTCCTTCACCTAAATTGTGATCATGAAGCTTAGAGGGGCTTTGATTATGGACCTCAAACCTTCTGGAAACATAGGATCTGATTCTCATTTATATGAAAAACCCTTGGAATGTTCTCCTGAATAAAGAGGACTTAAAGTGAGTTAAATGTAATTTATGACCACCTTAGGGCCCCTTTACACTCCCAGGGCAGAGCAGTATAAACGGGCCTTATTATAAAACAGAATCAGGACCTATGAGACTGGCAGCTAAAGTTGGGTGAACAGATGAATGAAAAATTCATTTAAAGAATTTCACTTTTTATTCTGTTCACTTATTTTTCACAAGCAGATTGTAGTTTCCTTGAATGTCTTAGTTTTTCAAAATTATTAACAGAAAACCATTTTTAAAAATAATTTTTGGCCAGCAGATTATTTGTGAATCATTCATTACAAATACAGATAAACCCCAATTATCCAAATGTCAAGTGGGATAACCATAGCAATCACATAATCAGAGTTTCAGCAATGCAAAATTTCTATATTTTATATAATCATAGTTCAGTTAGCCAGGGGTTTACCTGTATCTGATATACAAAATATGGGCTGTGTTCATTAGCGGTGCTTGGACAAAAGAGGATTTGTTATATTGCTATTTTCATTTATTATTGTATTGCAGTGTTGCCTACAGGTCCCATCTGAGATCAGGAACCCATTGTGCCAAACACTGTATATACAATTAATGAGACAGTACATACTCTGATGAGTTTATTGTCTAAACAGACAAGATGACAAAGGGTGGGAAGGGAAACAGAGACAGAAACTTGCCCAATGTCACAGGAATAACCAGGTAGCCTGATTTCCAGTCCTGTGACTTATCTGTTAGACCTTGTTGCCTGTCCTAGTCTGTAATTGGATGAGTGTAATTCTCAGAGTGACATTCCTGGTGTGAATATTCACATTTTCAAATTCAAAATCTGATTTCCACAAACATTCTCCAAAATTCACTAAAAGGCCCAGTTGCAAGCCCATTGAAGTTATAGGTTCAGGCCCACAATTAAACCCATTCACTAGGGGATTTGTGGAAGGGAAACACAAAAGGGTTGGGAACACAATCAAAATGAATTTGTAACAAAATTCAAAAGAATAGTAACAGATGGTCTGATCCTCCATTGCCCTGCACGTTCCGTTGTCATTTGCCTCCTTGCAAAGTGGGTGCAAAATGCTACCTAATAGGAATAGTAGCATTTTATGATCATTTTGCTCAGATGCAAATGATGACACGAGTTGCAAGGCAATGGAGAGTCAGGCCCAGAATTCCCTCCCCACCCTCCCAACTCTACTGGTACCTCTTAAGGCTAGCATTTCAGGCTCCGTCCGGCACAGTGCTGAGCACACTGGCCTCTGAGCAGAGCTCTTAAGCATATGCTTAATTTAAAGCATTCTGGGCTTTATCCTACACCAACGGGAGTTTTGCCTTTGACTGCAATGGGAGCAAGTGTAGGGCCATTTAAGTCAATAGGACTACCTATGCTTAGAGGGGAGCTTTGCTGGATCATGGTCAGAATGCTGAGCCCCTTGAAGAGTCAATTCCTTACTGTGTGGGTGTGGATTTGTTGATCCTGTAAGCAAATAGTAGGGGCTGTCGAAAGTCTCGCTGGGTGCTCTAAATATGTTTTACGTTTCCCTAATATAACCACAAGTTTGATAATCTCTTCTCTCCACTCATTTACATTTAGGGATGACTGTGGTTTTAATGAAGTAGAATATTCCAAATAGTAATGGATCTTGAATTGCTTATTCTTACCAAGAGGTACTCCAGATAGCACATTTGCCTCAAGTGATATAAAGTGATGAGTTAATTCATACACTTGTGTCAATTGCTTGAAGATACTGAGAATTATCTACAGTGATATTCCTGAGATGCCTTTTTGCTCTATCTCCGTACCAGGAAGTGTCAGAGTAGAGATTGCAGTAATCTCTCCAGCGTGTAGGGGCAAGGCCTGTGGAGGTCCTCCAACTGCCACAGACATGGCAGCCTCCAATTCATTAGATCTTTCTCTTCACATCCTTCTGCAGTTCCCTCTGATGGTGCTTAAGTTACTCAAGATTTTGACATATGTAGCCAACCTCCCACAGGATCACCAACTACAGTGATTAATAATTGGTAGAGTCTGTTTTAAGGACACCATGTCAAACAGGGTACTCAAATCCCTTACCACATCCTGCACCAAAGTGGTGATCAGACGGATGTTTTTCGCTTCATTTTAGTGAATAATTCCACAACCATCTTACTCTTCTCCAGAAGAAGCCGTGGAAAGGGCAGAAAAATTTGGGGACATATTCATATCCCTCAGGTCTCTCTCCCTGCTCTGAGAACAAAGGTCTACAAAATGAGGGTGATGCCATTGCCTAGGAGTTTAGTATAAAGCGGAGCAGCATAAAGTAGAGCAAAGAGATGTCAGCCACTGTAATACACTGAATATGGTTTCCTTCTGAGTCTGGCATGTAGAAGACATAGCAGCAGAACACATCCATGCCAAAGTTTGTGAGCATGCAGTTTATGCGATGGATTCCTACCCACATACCGCACATGGGAATTTTCTGCCACAGTAGCTTGGTTAAGATCACAGGACGGGGGGGGGGGGGGGGGAGGGGGCTGGAGTTTGTTTTTTTTCCATTGTGACTGTTCAACTGAAAGTTTTCTTTGCATCAGAATAATAGAATAAAGATGAGAGAACAATGCTGATGTCTCAAAACCTGGCACCAAAGTTTATTTTTCCTAAGCAGTCTGAGTCTGAA
>NW_020664447.1:3171396-3216396 GCF_002925995.2 Terrapene triunguis | reverse complement strand
AAGTAATAGCCTAACTATAAAGGATGTATAGAAACATCCCCCAACATCCATTCCAATCTGAACAATGCAGTAATTTGCCAATAATTTCAGATAAATGACAGCTGCTATTGCAGAGTAATATCTGCCTGCACTGTGTGTTCAAATTTGCAAGCCGTTCATAAGAAAAAGAAAAGTACCTTTCACTCATTAGGCAGAGATAACATGAGAACATCATCATTGTTGTATTTGTGTGCCTCACAAAGATTGATTAATTTAGTCTCAAAACAGCCTTGGGAGATAGTCATATTAGCAAAGCACTGGTCTATGACTCAGAACTTCTGGGTTCAATCTGTGCTCTGGCACAGACTTCTTGTCTGACCTTGGGCATATCACTTAATCTCTTTAGCTTAGATCCACAAAGGTATTTAGGTCCCTAACTTCCACTGAAATCAATGGGAGCTAGGAGCCCAAATGCCTTTGTGGATCTGGGTCTTTGTGTCTCAATTCCCCATCTGTAAAATAAGGATTATAGCAGTTCCTTTCTGCCACTCTTTGTTTCTTCTCTTTGAGAAGGGGTTGTTTTTTACAATGTTTTGTTCAGTGCCTAGCACAATAAGAATTCAGTCTGGGTTTGGGCCTCTAGGCATATCATAATAGAAATGATGATATTATCCCCCTTTTACCAGTGGGGAAATGAAGAAATTAAGGGCCCGATTTTCAGAAGTGCTGAGCACCCACAACTCCAATTGAAGTTAATGGGTGCTATTGGTTCTCAGAGCTTCTCAAAATCAGGCTCTAAGGGCCAGATTTTTAAAGGTATTTTCAAAAGCATCAAAGTTCCTTTGAAAATCCTATTGGGTCTATAGGTGCCTAAATATCCTTAAAAATCTGGTCCTAAGTGTCTTGCTCAAAGTCACATAAAAAAAGTTGTAGCAGAACCAGAAATAACGCCCCAGATCTCCTGAGAGTCCCAGTCCAATAGCCTAACCCATGAAGATTTGTCCTCTTTCTATCTCTCAAAAATGTTTGAAATGCCGCATTGTATTTGCTTGAGAAAAGCATTTGTTGAAGAAAGGGCACATAGTTCACTGGATCATGTTATGACATGATACAAATTAACTTGTCACAGATTTAAAAAAATGATGTTTTTTTCTTTTTTGGAAATGGAACAAACTCTGTTAATGTTCTTGTTGTGAGTTATTTAGCTGAGACACCTTCATGTGATGCCACCTTCATTATTTTGGACCTAATTGCAACACTTTTGTAATTTTTGTGCTTATTTGGTCTTGGGGATGGAGAATTTCCCCTGTGTGTTTTCTTTCTTCAAGGCTGCTGCAGTGCTCCTGAAGCAAACTTAACAGAGACTGTAGTACTGAAAGCTTTCTGAAATCATTCCTGAAATATGGTGTATAATCTCCTGAGATTAACTCAATGACAAAATTTAAATGTAAGTTTAATTTGACACCTTCCACTTAACTGATTCCTAGTATATAAAAAATGCTTCAGTTAAGTATTTAAGATGACATTTAATTGGTCCTGGGTAGGATACCACTCTGTGTAAAATCTTTGTGCTTCTTGAAAACTTTAATCACTGTCTTTCAAGCAGGGCTAAATTTACCGTCACCTGGATTTTGTAGGCATATAAAAGATTTAAACTGGGACTGACCTAAGAAATTTCCTCCAAATCACACAGCTACCCTTACTGCTTCTTAGGAACTCTTGATTAGTGACTGGATTCTCATTTGGAAAGAGTTCTACAGAACTATCAGGAAGTTCCTCCCCCCACCCCATCTTTCTATGAAATGGAGGTGGGGGGGGAAGGGTTGATCAGTAAATGAGCTGATGGAGGAAACAACAAATTATCCCATTAAAAATATGTGTTGGGTCTATACTGCTTCTTTGGTTCATTGTGCTTAGCTTGCAAAGTTACAGTATTACAGGCTGGAATTGGAGTACCAGACAAAGAGGGGAAAGTTGTCCAAAAATACTGTTTAAAAAATAATATATACATTATTATTAGTCATTCCATGGCAATAGAGGTTATAGCTACATTTCAGTAGAGCTCTTTCGCTCTCCTACTGCCTTTTTGGCAGCAACAGTCCTCTCTTAGCAGTGTTTTAGTGCTTAGAGTTGATGGTAAGCTATATTTTATGCATATAATGTTTAATTTAATAAAGCAAAGTGTGATTATTTGAATTAATTAGAGGATGTGTAAGAGCTCTGTGTGTAATGCACTTATGATATTCACCTTTTAAATGCACATTTATATCTATTGATCTATATATATTTGAAGTGTATTTATGCAAATTTGATATACTAACAATGTGAGGCATTATAGATAACTTGCAAGGGCGTTGTAGTGTAAATCCACACTTAAAGCATCAAACAGCATGAGTTAAAGTTCTGTGTTCTAACTAGTATATGCTTTTTTAAAAAGGCTCGGCTGTTCACTCTGTTGAAAAATACATCAGAGTTGTAGCTCAACCTTTTAAAGTGATAACTTGACTCCATGCTTGGCATGGTAGCCTTAGCAAAAAAAAAAAAAAATCTATTTAAAACAGATGTAGTCATTACCAGGCTATCTAAACTCTGCTCTTCACGCTCTTCTTACAGGTCTGACTACCTCCAAAGCATGTTAGGGGGAAGCTGTGTTTGACAGTAACTTCACAGTTGTCACTTTTCGCCACGGTTGCAATGCTAGGTGCCAAAGGTGTAGCCAAAGGCTTACTTATTTAATGTATTGCTTCATTTTTTATCCATGATCCTCACTGTGCCCTCTGAATGCTATACAAAAATGTAAATTAAAAAATGATTGGGAACATTCATCTAAGAACCTGACCAAATGAGGCCCCTTACTCTAAAGAATGCCCAGCCTGGGTTCGGGTGGACTACCTGATTCATTGTGTTCTATCTACAATAGTCTTCTTCAGTGCGAGCCCTGCCACTCACTCTGGAGATCGGACTGCTAGAAACTAGTAGTACAAGTGTCTAAATTGATCTTAATTACCACAAAATAATGAGAAAAGGGGATTGACAGAAGTGACCTCATTGATTTAGAAAACAAGTGGAAGGATGAGGTGACAGAAATGAGCCAGAATAATTTTCCAAACTTCCCCAACCCTGAATTTTGGTTGAAGAGTGAAAGAGGGAGAAGGTCTCAGATAAGAGAGCTGGATCTGAACCATTGATCATCTAAAACACAAATACTCTCAGATTTACCAATCTCTAATGCCTTTCACCCTGTCAATAGGGCAGCCATCTCTGCTATGCTATGCTAGAACTTTTTAGCTACCTTTATAATATTCTGAGCCTCTAGGATGAGCAAGTTTTTCACCTTCTTGAAGAAACTGTGGCAGGCCCAATAATCTTATTCAAAGCTATTTTCTTGTCTTAGGGCACAAGGTACTTGCATACCTTGACCATACCTTGACCATTCGCTGATGGACCAGAAGAATATAGCTGGTTAGACTGGCATGGTCTGATTACTGTTCAGTTCAGTCAATGTCTCCATCACTGATTTCCACAGAGATGGAATTAGTGGTCTTCTAAGTCTTTACATCTCTCATGTTTCTACGATCCTAGGAAGACTTTATCGAAACTGTGGAGGAATGGCCTTAGGCACCCCACCACAGAGCACCCAAGCAAAAATACAAACAAAAAAATAGCCCCAGTGGCATGGCAGTATGTTGCCTGACTGCCCTGCTTATCTACCTCACTCCCCTTACCCCAAACTGGCTCTGAAATGATATTGTCAGCTCTTCTCAATGGATGGTAGCAAAAAGGAACAGAAGCAACAGGGATGGCTTTGTGGTTGTTCATATAGAAAAGTGGGAACTATTCATGAGAGGAGGGGGAGTTACAATCCGGTCTGCTATGGACACAGTGATGACGTGCTTGTTCTCTGAAACTGAGGCTAGATACTAGAGTGGAAATTATCTGGGTGTAGAATAAGTGTGAGTTGAGCCATTTTGCATGTCACTAGCTATTTTTCAGTCTCAGACAATGTTACTGATCTGGTCAAATGTTGCCCCCTGTTAACTGAGTGAAGCATGTGACATGCCTTGATGTCAAAGATACCATTGGGTAGAGTGAGCATGGTTAGTCTCTCTGGTTTGTGTCTATTGAGCTGAAACTGGAGGGATCTGGTAGCCACAATTCTGGGTTAAGTGCTGCCCTTGTACGCCAGCAGAGTGAGTAGGGATCAAATTGGCCAGCTGGATTTGCAGCTGATTTAGTGGGCTTCCCTGGGTAGTACAAGGCCAGTATGGAATTAAAGATTTACATTTTTTGTGAGGGGGAAAAAAGTCAAAGAATTCCAACAAAAATTAAAATATTCAGTTTTCAGCTGAAACATTTTCTGTTTTCCTATACATTTAAAAAAAAATTCTAGGAAGGCCGATACTTTCAATTAAACAAAACTTTTCACAGAAAAATCAATTTTCCATTGGAACAAAAAAAGTGTTGACCAAAAATTTTTGACCATCCCTCCCATCAGGCTCTCTGCAGACTCAGACAGACATTTCTCTGCATGCAGTTTCTCAGTTCACAGGTTTGAAGTTTTCTTTCAACCTTAACAGTGAAAGATTGACTTTTAAAAAATGAAAGCTGAGATGCTGGAGAAAGAGATAACACCCGTATCGTTGTGTACTGTGCCAGTCTGAGCCGCCATTGTGACCATACGATTCTATTGGTGGGTTTGTTTTGTTTAGTACAAGCCTGCAGTGTTGCTAACTCTTCCAGTTTTATTGTGAGTCTTGTGATATTTGGTGTTTTCCTCCAAGCGCCAGTTCTTACAGGCATAGTATTAATGAAGAATCCCATCTGTCATTAAAAACAAATGTCTTGCTCTCATGATTTCAGAAAAAAGCTTAAAAACATAAATCGTAAAAGTTCAAAAACTAGAACACAAATAAAAAGAATTCAAATGGATTACTTATTAAAATCTCATGATTTTCAAGCCGAGCTCATGATTATCATCTAGATTTGTGACTATTGAATGCTTGAGGCTGGCAGTACTAGGCCTGATCACACTTGCCTGACATGTTAAAGCAATTTCAGTAGTTGCCCAATTAAGGGTGAAATGTAACTAAAATGTAGCAGCTCCTCACTTTCTTTCATCTGAAGATGCCCCAGTGGTTGGACTTGCTCAGAGAGTTTGGGATGTTTAAAAATACCTAATTAGGTGAATGGCCTGTACTTTTCCTTGACTGGGGACAAATTTTAATTGTGACATGACAATCAAAATAAAAATATACCAGACAGGCAAAGAAGCGAGTGGGGTAATTGACTATCTACAAAGAGGTTTTGAGTGAAGGGGAGGGGAAGGGAGAGGAGGCATGTCAACTATGTTCCATGTTTGTAATATAGCAACCTGGCCAGTCCTTGCTTAGCTCCAAATCCCGCTCCCAGCCTGCTCTGAAGCCACTAACTTCAGCCTCAGGCTCTGCGGTCCTAGAACCTCCTTTCTTCCCAACTTTGTTGGGGGGAAGGGGATGTTTGATGAATCTGTGCAGTGTTATATCCAACCCTACTCCCCTTGCCCGGCCATTGATAGTGTGCAGGGTGGTTTATACGCACCCTGGTGGACATCCTCTTGAATTCCTGTTTCCCCAGCACAGAGAAACCATATGGATTCCAGTGTATCTGGGACCCTAAACACCTGCATGGGAGGCAAAACCTGCCCCATGATAAATTACATGAATTTTGAATTCTAGATCTCTTACTTCATTTTTAACAAAATTATTTTTCCTTGTAACTTTGTGTCTCTGCTACCCAGAGAACAGCAGCCAAGGCATCCTGTTACTAATATAATACCTGTAAATTCCCCTAGAAGGTCACCATAGATTGTGTAGCCTAATGGCTAAAGTGTCAGCCTTATATTACAAGGGTAGAGAGCTCACATTCTCTAGAGGCTGTCCTTTTATGAGATATCCTTCAGTTTTTATTCTCTCAGTATCAGAGGGAATGCTCTATTTTTAACACAGAGATCATTTTAATTGAAAAAGTCTGCATTCAACAAAAATATTTAATTTTTATTTCAAGAATCAAAACCTAGTGATACAGATTTTTTACAACGCATAGACATTCAAGTACAGTAGATCTTAGTGTAAGCAAAGAAATCTGGATCTGATTCAGAAAGCATTTCTATTCAGGACATACGCATGTGCTATGCGTCAGCAGGACTTAAGCGTGAGCCTAAGTGCTGTCCTGGATCAGGGTCATACTTTGTATGAACTTGAACAATTATTGTAAGAGCTACAAAAAGTTATCCATATAGGATCATAGAATTGCAATATTACATCAGCCAAGTCTGACATTAGCCAGATACTTCAGAGGAAGGTGCAAGAAACTCCAAAGTGGGCACTAATATGAAAGGAATTGTCTTGCAGCTAATTTAGTTCTAGAGCTGCTGGGTGGGAACCAGATTTTCTATTTCATGAGAAATTCTGCAGTTTTGATATTTTTCTCTGTTCCAAATCAATGAAATAAAAAAAAATCATGAAATTTCTTGCAAAACAAAATAAAAAAAACATTTCAAGTCAATTGAAACATTTTGTTCTGATTAAAAATATAAATTCTGATTACATAATATAAAAATATTTTTAAAGTTCTGATTAAAAATATAATTTTATTAAAAAATGAAATGAAAAGACCTTTGGAAATGGAAACGTCCCATCCTACATGTTCTTTGATCTTATTGGACCATTCTATTCTGATTTTGTCTCAATGAAATTTTGTTAAAAGTGACACATTTCTGCAAAACATTTTCTAATGGGAAAATGTTCTGTTGGAAAATTTTTGACCAGCCCTACTTAGCACCTTAAATTCTATTATTATTGTATGTTGTAATCAATGCCAGTGCATCTGGGACAGTGTAGTGTCATGGACAAAATGCCTGTTTTATATTGCAAAGAGCTGTGGCACTCTGCCTCAACTGAAGGTCTGCCACTTGTGCCCTAATGCTGAATTCAATGTGACTGTTCACGTGCGCAAAGTGACTTACATGCACAAGTGTTTGCAAGATCAGGGCCTAAGTTGGAAATTATATTTCAGCTGCATAAATATATCTACAAACACAGCCTTTTATGTTAAAGTACTAAACAGGGCGCTGGAGCGCAGAGCATCTCCGGAGCAGTGGAGCTGCAGGTTTTTGCCTGGAGCTTGAGTGGAGCCGGAGCACAGCTCCAAAGCCCTGGATTAAACAATAAAATTAAACTAAAAGAAGCTAGACACTGAAGAAGACAAAACAGCAAAAAACAATTCCCTACCTGACCTCCCCAAAAACCACCATGGTACAGTAGAAGAATGGAGGTAGGAAAGAAATGAAGGCCCTGATTCTGCAATTGGCTCCAAATGGGTGGATTCTTGCACCCTCAAGCAGCCCTCCTGAAGTTAATGGCCTTGGTTAATATTTTTATTTGTGGAATAAAGGATGCAAAAATATTCTGTAAAATATTCCTTTAATAGGAGTAGTAGTAGCAACCACCATCCCAGGATTGCCTAGCACTTCCCATATAATCCCCAATTTTTGATTGCTTACAACTTTAGAAAACTTCAACTATTTGGGTTGATTTTTTTATATTTTTGGTCTCTGCCATGAGTAGGTATTGTCATTATTTTCCAGTTTTGATCTAAAATGATTCAACTATATTCAAGGAAGCGGCTTCTGAAAAATAGCTAATTTTACCAAGATTCAAAACCCTCTTGGCTGTTTTTGTAGCTGTTTGTTTTAGTGCCTCCATGATTTGGAGCAGGAACTTGAAGTTTGACAGGGGACATAGTCCGGGGGTCAGCAAGGTACCTTTTGCTGGCCCCATGAAAATCCATCTAGATTTTTCTGAGTTAGAACTCCCTGGGAAAGCAACTTTTGCACATGTGGAGTAGAACTAGTGAGGTTTCCTTGTCAATTTTCTGAAGACTTCATTTGCATTTTACATGCATCCAGGTCCTAATGAACCTCCAGACAATCAGACACAGTGGTTCCCTCCTGTTTACACTCACTAAATATGCTTTGACATAGGGAAAGGTGCACTTTGCTGTGAGTCTCTCTACTACTGATCGGTGTTAATTTTGTGCACTTTGTGGCCCCTATGTTTGAGGAAAGCTTCATACACATACTCCATTTTACAGACATAGTCACTGAAAGGTTGCACAAGGTCATTTCTAAGCCCTCGTCTACATTACAAACTTATGTCGGTATAACTACGTCACTCCTGAGCTGACCGAACTCTTGGTGTAGATAGGGTTATGTCAACAGCAGGGCTTCTCCCATCAACATAGCTACCAGTTCTCAGGGAGGTGGAGGAGTACCTACGCTGATGGGAGAAACTCTCCCGTTGTCACAGGTAGTGTCTTCACTAAGCACTACAGCTGTGCCACTGTAATGCTGTAAGTGTAGACAAGCCCTAAGATAGCTAGGAATAAAACCTGGGTCTCTAATATGGCAGATGCAAGTCTCATTCACTCAGCAATGCTGCTTCAGAAATAATCTGTTAAATCTCACTCAAAGTAGGAGTCTGTGCTGTGCATCTGAAACTTAGGAAATTAAATTAAAAAAAAAAGTTAAAACACCACCATGTAATGTTGCCAACTCAGGCACTCAAACGTTAGCAAATGCCAAAATGAAGATGGCTAATGAAACCCTAATTCTGCCACTTTGAGTATGCATTATGATATGATGGTTAATTGCATGACTGTATACTTTTTTCCTCCACTGGGTCCCCGCCTCATTCAAGCACAGGATAACTTGTGGAGGTCTTTCAGTCCAAATCACCCCTGGCTGGGATACAACACAGGTTCACTGTCTTTACCCTCCAGGAAATCTTCATCTACTATTCTCCATCATTGTTATGAGGCATTTCATTTTCTCCTACTCGTGGCCAGACCAAAAAAGAAAAGGCAACGTGTGATCTAATAAACAGGGAATCGATTTGGGACTCAGGAAATCTGGGCTGTACTCCTGGCTTCCCACCCAGCTGGTGCGTGATCCTGGGCAAGTCACTGCTCCTTTCTGTACTTCTCTTTTCCCTGGTGCACTTTCTCTCTCTTGTCTGTTTACACTGAAAGCTCTTCACTGAAGGGACTGTTACATGTGGTTTTTATGTAGCCTGCACCACAATGGAGCCCCAATCCTGGCTGGGCCTTTAGGTACTACTATAATATTAACAATAGTGCATACTCAAAAGCCTTGAATGGCATTTTAACCATGTCTAGTCCTGTTTTGAGCAAGCAAGCAATATAGTCTAGTGCTACAGCATTGGACTAAGAGTCAGGAGACCTGGTTCCTATTCCCAGCTCTTCCACTGACCTGCAGTGTGCCCTTGGGCAAGTCACTTGCACTTCTCTGGGCCTGTTTCCCCTCCCACTCTTTGTCTGTTCTGTCTATTTAGAATGAAAATTCTTTGGCTAGGAACTCTCTCTAACTGTGCGTTTATATAGCACCTAGTAAACTGGGGCTACTGCAATAATAATAATTAATAATAATAATAGTATGGGAAAATTCTTAAGGAAGGCCATTCGCATGACATTTCCAGTCTAATGTTTTTAGACTCCAGAGATTCAGATAAGTATTCAAATGCTTCCTTTTCTGAATGGATTGTCTGAATATATTTAATTGCAAAAGGCACACATAGGACAACGGTCCACTATGTTGTAAAAAGCATTTCCCTAAAGTGGAGACTTTTACATGGGGGTTAATCCTACCATCTTTATTAAACCTGCACACCTCAGAGCCCACATAAATGTAAAGGCAGGGATCAGTGCATAACATTTAAACTGTCAAATGTTTGCATGGAGAATTATTTAATGGTTTATGTTTTATAGTAGTTTGGCTTTGGTTGTGTGACCCCACTTCAATTTGTCTGTTGCCTCTTCTTCTCTTTCTCATCCCCAGTGACCACAATCTTTCTGAATTCAACTGTGAACATCACTTCTAGAGAGGCGATACCAAAATCAATATTCATTTCACAGTTTAGACCCTTTACTCAGTTTCTCGCCGCTTCTCCCTTTGCATCCTCCATAGTGTCCTTCAGCTTAGTGTATCCAAACAAATGCCTCTTTGTTAAGAGCATCCTTAGACAAAACTCTAGCACCTCCATAACAAGCTCAGAATAAAATGGAATTGCTGCATAGTAAGTTCTTGATTCTTCTGCCATTGCAGTTAAAAATCCGATTGATTACAGTGAAAGCACAATTGGGCCCTTAAAATGTAACATATTTTAGATGTGTGTGAATGCTATAGGTTTCTCCAGGTTTGGGATTTCTTGAGCTGTGCTGTGTTCTTTCCAAAAAGATTCATTGAGTTAGACAGGTCAAGTTCCTGTGGGTGCAGTATATGCCATGCACTGGAAATTAAAGACCAGAAAATTAGCAGGGTTTGTTGTGTTACAAAGCTGTAAGCTTTTTTTATCATTATACTCATGGAAAAATGTACTGCACTAATGGAACACAACATTATGTTCCAAGTTGTATTTATGCTTGCAAGTAATGAGTATACTTCAGTTAAGCTTGGTTGGCAACAAACTTACCAGTTTTTCACCTTGACTTTATTTGATATGTACAAGGTGTGCATTAAAGATAATGCCCTAGAATTGCCAAATGAGCGACTTTAGTCATGGCAGTCCTAGCATGGGTAAACGTGATGATGTGCAATTGGGAAATGGGAGGAAATCCCAGGAGACAAATCTTTTGGCATTCCAGATATACCAAAAATTGTCTGTGTCCCACTAATAGAAACCAACAAAAGTTTTTAAAAAAGGCAAGACTGGGAAAAAATTAAATAAAACCTAGTATATGAGCAGAACTAATATTAGTTTCCTGATAGGTGTAGATAGGCAAATGGAGTAATGGATCAGCTCAGGCATTGCCTGGGGAAACAAAAAGAAAATCTTCAATGCCCCTGTGCAAATTGAGGACACTAACAATAAGTGTCTTTAGAAAGTAAAAGCCGATTTTGGGGGAATCAATTAATACTTTTTTTAATGGAAGTTCATATGGAATTAAAATTTGGTAACCTGCAACCCACAACTCCTGTGTCTCTAATGGGCAGTGTAATGATTGTTGATTTCAGTTTGTATTAGTCCTGCCTAGTCTCTTTCGGCGTTCCAGTTTCAGCTAATGGAAATCAAGCCCATTATGGTAAACGTAGGAAGCAAGTACATTAATAGTCGCATTGACATTAATTCAGATTGTAAACAATTCAGAACTGTTACCAGTACATGCTATATTGTGCCATCTTATTTGCTGCTTTCATAGGACTATTCCTTTCACAGCTTTTTAAAATACAGAACATTGACTGCCCCACAGTTTTCTGCGTTGGTAAACAAAACTGTTTGCAAATTCTGTTTTGCTCCCCACATCAACCCTTTACACCTTTTTTGTGTGTAGCTGCAAACACTTTTCAAGCCAGCAATGCCACCTACATTCATTGCAATGCAGTTCTGCGCTTTACTTTAAAAAAAGTTTAGCAAGGGGAGATGTGGGGAAGAATGTAATGTTAGAGGTAGAAAGAAAAATGAGCTTATTTATACAGTAACACGTGTGTTAAAGCAATGCCTCCTTTCCTTGGCTATACACTCCCGCATTTTCTCTCTCACACACGTATATACACACACTCTCTTTAACTGTGCTTTGTCAGAATTAATGAGAAAAGTTCCCTTGCCCTAGGGGTAATTAGTGTCCTTGGAGTTAAATAAGCTAATACTTAGACACCTCTGGCACAGGCAATTATGTTTGTGTATTGAATAATTGATTCAAAGAGGGGGGGAAGGGGCTGCTAATCAGATCTGAGCATAATGAATTGATTTAATTAACAGGGGAATCTGAGGGTCCCTGGGAAATGTGTGCATTTATTCAGCAGCAAGAGAGAGTGCAAAGCACATAAATTGAGAGAGGAGAGAGGCAGGCAGGCAGCAAGTGCTTTTGCGTTCAGTGATAGGTTCGCATTTTTCCTCCCCCCACCTCCCTGCCTTTGAATATAATTTTAGATTTAGAGTGAAATAAAGAGAAAAGCACTTTGGAAGCCTGGAAAGCTCTGCAGTAGCGACAGCAAAAGAGGGGGGTTGTGAGCTATCACATGCAATTACATTAAAACAAAATTTTTGACTGTGCTCGTTGGGAAGGCGCTGGAGAACCGGCCCTCGATTTTGCCTCCCTTACCTTTTTAAAATTATTATTTATTTCTCAACTGGCATTTGATTTGGAGAGAGGAGAGATTGCTTTTGCACTAGCAAAGCTCTTCAGTGCCGCTGCTGCATGTAATTCTAGCTCAGTGCAATCTAGGTTAAAAGTCGTGCAACTGTAGCTAGCTGGCTGGGGTGGGGGGGGAGAAAAACAGGGAGGACGATCCGGGTGCATTTTTCGCTCGGCAGCGCTTTGCAAACACTCTCCGGTCCTCCGTCCCTTTCCCCTCCCTGGAGCGAAGGAGCAGAGGCGGCGGCTGGAGGGAGAGAAGACGCCAGAGACAGAGCGGCGGACGCAGCTGCTGCCCGCGACCCCCGGGACAATGGTGCTGGACAAGGAGGACGGTAGGTAGGAAGCCGAGATCGTGCCAGAGCGCGCTCGCCCGGCTCCTGTCCTCTCCCTTGGCTGCGGCCGGATAGGCAGCGCGAGCTGCAGGAGGAGGGAGACAGCTGCTCTGTGTGTGTGTGTGGAGCAGGGGCATTTCTGCAAGTGTATGTCACTGTTACTGTACAAATCGGAGCGTGCTGGCTCGTGTGTGTGTGTGTGTGGAGGGGTGTCTAAGGCAGGGCTTGGTTGATTGCCTCGCTAAACTCCATCGGATTTGTCGGATATTTACTTCCCCAGCTCTTCTTTAACAAGAACCGATTTCTTCCCCACTCACGTTATTTTTTGCTCTCATTAGCAAACGGAATGTTCTGTTCACTAGATCTTTCTGGTCTGGATTTGGTTTCCTGCCTCTTTAAATCCATTAGTTTCAGTATTTTCTATTCTCCCAGCATGTCCACTGTCTGTTATCTCCTATTGTCGTGTTTACCCTCTTGCCTATTCCACCCTCACGCACCTCCCTCCCCTCCCCAGCTCCCTCCCCCTTTATGGCTCTAAACCTGCTATTAATGACTAAGAGCTCACAGCTTTGCTAAACTGCTTCACAAAGGGCGCCTTGGCTTATTGTGGGAAAGGATTTACTTTTTAAATGAGGCTGGGAAGAAAAGGGGGTGTGTGTATGTGGAAATGAGAGAGCTGACTGCATGCAAGTTTAGATCAACCATGTGCTTATTGTCAAGACTTGCTAGAAATTCATTTGGACTCACTTGGGAGCGGGGAGGGAGGCAGGGTTGGAGGCAGGATTTAAAGACTATGTAAGCTAATTTAAAGGGAAATTAATTCTGGCGTGTAAAGTATTAAGAAGTGTTGGAGAAAAGAAAGACTGATGGTAACTCTCCAAAATAGCCTGCTGCATCCTGACGAAGCATAGACAGCGAGAAATAAGGTGCTGTTGGAAGTGGTTTTTGTAATTTGGGGCCCGGGCGAATGGAGAGGATAACTCGGACCTCTGTCATCCACTAGTCTGCAGTCTTAGCTGTCAAATTTGGCAGTCCAGGGTTATTTGCTGCAGAGTGCTGGGGTAATGGTTTTTGTTGAGCTGAAAGCAACCCTTACAGGCTTGATGTAACAACACACTTAAAAACTCTTGCTAGCTTTATCCTACCGAGGCATTTGAATCCCCCACCCCAATCTTTAAAACTTATTTACAAAGCACCAGTGAGTACTGAAAGCATAATCAGCTGCTGTTATACATGGCAATTGCTTCTTCCCGTTTTCCCCATAAGAGTTCATCATATTAACTTTTTTTATTCTTTTAAAATCATTCTATTCTAGTGTCATTTTCTCCATAATTGAAAAGACTTGTTTCATTGTCAGCATGATTGCCTGTCAGAAATGAACATATATATGCCTGGACACCACTGATTCTGGCAGCATTTTGCTGTCCTTTTTCTGTACAACTGTGTTTTCAAATAGTGGCCTCTGCCTTGGGAATGAGCACATGGGTGGCTACTGGGTCAAGGCAAAGGTAATCTCATACGCTCTTCATTGGCATAGGCAACGCCTGGGGAAAGAAGTCCGTGCAGCTCAGAAAATGGTCCTTTCCTCCAAGTCCTTATTGGGGAAAATTGCGGTAACACAACACTGATATTTTTAATTGATCTCCTTCATCTGCTGATACCACTTTCCCACCCTTTCATCTCCCGCCAAGCTATGCCAGTCATATTATGTACAGGAATAGGAGCGTTACAGAGGTAACTGTCTTTTGAGGACACAGATGAGGGAATATGCTGTCGGTCATCATGATCAAAGTCCTATTGCCAGTTCAGAACTGCATGACATCTTGGGGCATATAACTGTGTCACTGGCCATGAGGTCAGGTGGCATTAGCTTGTCACCATCATGCCAGTTTCAGTTACATTGCAAACTGAAAAGCCTCACATTGGTAGTGTTGCAGTGAATGCTATATGTTATGTGCCTGTATAAATTACCATAAAACTTCTCTCCCCGGTGAATGGGGGATTTAATTTGGAAAGGTGACTACCAGAATAAAAGAGACAGCGGGAAGTGTCCTTTCCCTCTCAATCTTGGAGTATCTGCCCCTGCAAGGTGAGAGCCTGCTTGACACATGCCTTAATGGAATCATTTGGGGAATGAGGAAAAATCATATGCCTGCTTGTGTGCTCCACCTGTGTGGGAGGGGGTCGAATCTCTAACAGCTAGAAGGTTAAATGCACACTGGGGCTCAGAGGGGTGTGTGGGGAGGGAGCTGAATGCCAAATTCATCTGCGGACTTAGAGGCCTTTATAGTATTCTAGTTTGTCAGAGTCCTCTGAAGTAAACTGATGCAGTGTTAGTAATGGGGTGTATAAAAGTCAAGTGTCTGTCTGTGTGTGGGGGGGGGGAGTAAAGGGGAGAGAACTTGATCTAAATGTTAAGTAAAAGGTATGAAATGTTCAGAAAAAAGAAAAATAAACCTCTCACATCTATTCCTCCATACACCATGATATATGGGGCTAAGTAATAAAGTCAGTACAGTTAAGCAAGGTTAATTCTTTTCTGGTAGTGCTCATGTGCGATAGGGTTTGTATTTCCATCTGATTTCATATTTGTGGGTAAGCTACAATGGGCGATCCCTGAAACTTAAATTGTTACAGTGCAAATTTTGTTTGACTAGAGGGGAAAAAGGTTGCCTTTTTACATTCAGCATGAAAGTCCTCCAGTATTAATAATAAACTAGGCAACGTCTTAATCTCCCTTAACTTTTTGCCAAAGGGTGCCTGCCAACCCATATCTCTTTAAATCTGATTGACGGGTTAACAGCAGGATGCTGCCTCTGCCGCAGAAGTAAGGGAAGCAGGTGAGCTGTGAGGAAAGACTGAGATCTAAAGAGGGTTTGCTAATGGGGGTATTTGGGTTCTTTCAAGTATTGCAGACGGACTCGTTAAACATAAGGAGCTCAGGGCTGGAATGATGGTGGTGGAAGGAAGTGAAACTAGAACCATTGATTATCCAGACAGTTCTCAATAGCCCTCATTCCAGGAGCTCTCGTGAACGACGATATAAAAGGAAATAATGGGGATGGTGGTGAAGGTAAGGAGGAAATTAGAATGAGATGTACTTAAAAAGAAGAATAGTAAGAAACCCCTGATGTGGAGATCAGAGTAACAAACTGTAGTAATGTCTGGGAATCTTCAAAACTGTTGATAGTGTAGTTATGCTAGCAGAGAAATTATGCCTGTTAAAAGTCAGAGGAATTAGGGACAGAAGGCGAGATTAAGAGAGGAAACTATTTTATGAGGAGGTTATTTTATGCTTTCCTTTCTCTTTCTGCCTGACTTGGATGGAGCTCCAGTTGCCTGATCAGGTGTGAATGTTAAAAAGGATGCTGGATCTGCACAGGTTATAAATGGACTAAAATGGAGGCTATCACTAGCTATACCAATTGCTTGTCTTAAAAGACCTTGTTAGTGAAAATGGGTCTGTTCTATTAATGCAAGCAGGTCTCCTTCTGGGGACAGGTCTGTTTTTGTTTTTAGGATTTTTAGAAGGTTAAAAAACAAAGTTGCAGATCACAGATATCCAATTGACTTTTTTTCTTTTTTTGCAGGGTCATTTTTAATCTTAAAAAGCTAGCTCTTCTGCATAAGAAGGCACTGTGATAGTTTAATGAATGCTGCATGCATCCATGTGGGAAACCGGGAATTGTTTAAGTCCCTCATTCCTCCAGCAGTCTTGGGGCATTGCAGAGAGCTCACATCCTCTTAGGTAGAAGTTGTAATGTGCTCCTTGCTTTTGCATCCCTGAGAGCTAGTTGTCCAGCCGTATTGTTGTTTTGGAAGAGATTGCTCTCCCAGCCTCAGGGTACGGGTTGCAATGAAGGCTTCAGGGGAGTATGCAAGCCTTAGGGTGACACCGTCACCATCACACAGGGTCTAATAATCAGTTTGCTGCCTAGTAAGTGGAAAGCTGCCTTGACGCAAACACTTCTTAGTGTCTATATGGGCAACAGAAAAACAATGCTACATTCCTAAGGGCTCTGCAAATATCATTGTGGGTAAAGGGGGAGAGTACAAAAAAATTGTCAGGTTCCTGACCTGAGGTATTGCGGCACTGTCAAGTTATGTCTGTAAGGTACCATCGGTTCATATGTCTGAAGTGACACAATATAACCCGACAGATAGAACACAATGTAATTTTAGAAAATATTTTAAAACGGAAACTTATGCCACTGTTTTCCCAAAATGAATCTTCAGAGCTGAAGTTAAAGAACATCTTTCTGAGCCAAAATCTGTAGAGACTTGCCCCTATGCAATTCTGGTGTGTTTGCCACAGCCGAATTTGGCCCTGTAGGTCTCTTTCGTTTTGACTTGCACAAACAAACCAGCCCAGTGTCCAATACGATAATTACATATCTCAGGATTATTATAGATATTCCTCAAATATATAATTACTGCTAATGCTTTGACAGTGGAGAGCAGAACTTCTGCTAAAAAGAACCCATCAGTAAGCAGATCTCAAATATCATGACCAGTTCAAATGATTGGTTTAATTGTAGCTGATTCTGTTTAATTGCTAGTAAAGTGTTTTAAGGGATACAGGATATATATAATATAAATTTTTTTTTTTACTGGTGTCTGAAATGAGCAAGTGTGTAAGGAATGTTTAATGTAAGAATTATTAGTTTGCAAAAGGGAATCCAAGTTATTGGGTATGTAGAAGTAATGCAGGAATAAAATGGATACTGGTACAGCACTCTACATGTTAATGCATAATATTTTTGACAGCTACATAATCAATCTGTAGGTATATTTACCAAAAATAGGTCAACAGTAATACACAGCAGCTATTTAATGTAGACGAGAAGCTTAAACGTCATGTAATTACCAAAGTCGCTACTTTAAATATACTCTTTACAAAGATGAAAAAAGTATTGCCCCAAAATAGAAGCTGTGGGGTAGAAAAAAAGTGTGTCAGAAGTAAGGTGGTGTGATCCAAAAAACGTTGGAATATGTTTTCTAATAAAGGTTAGCAATACATTAGAGGAAATATTACAGTATTTATCTATGCTAGATTAGAAATTCCTAATTTTCTGTTAGTTAAACATTTTTGAACAAACACTAGCAGGCATTAGTTACCACAACTTTGGCCTGCAGTCCCCTTCCTTTTTAATTTACAGTAGCTAAAATAAATGATCACTTAGCTGTTGTACTCTTACCCTAAAGTACAATTTCAATCCTTGCAAACTATATTAGAAGGAGAAGAATAGAAGTTTTAAGTACTGGATGAAAATGATTCTATGCAAAATGATATATTTAACATCAAATATGTTCAAGGACTGTTAGGATTAAGTATTCAAAATGAAGGGGGAAGGAAATAGCCATTTGAGCTGAGGATAAGGAATCTAATTAAAAATAGGTATTAAGGATATATAACTTGAGCCTGCTATCATGCTTTAGAAGAGTACTGTTGTATCAGTTGTAAAGGGGAGGGAGAAATACCATTAAAATGAGAATAAAATGTTTTCTGGGATTTAAAAAAAAAACCCCACGCCTGAAATTGTAGATTGCTCTTCGTATTGAAGGACCTCATCCTGTAATCTTGATTGACACGATTGAAGACAATGGGCTACTTGTGAGAGTAAGGCCTACTCATTTGAGGAAAGATGGAAGATTGCCCTCCCCCAACTGTGTTGGTTTATATTCCAGTATTAGTAGAATTAACTGCAACAACGATGTCTCTGAGCAAGTAGAGCAAATGGGCAAGGATTAATATTGCACTCAATTTGTAGAAATTGTTGTACTATCTGAAACGCTGCATGAAGTACTGAAATTCACAAAGTGTATTTTAGAAATTTCTTAAGTGTGCATGGAAAAACAAGGTCAAAATGAGCTTTGAGAAGTGTTACATCAAGTTCTAAACCATGACACATCTGTGAAATAGAGTTAATAATGGAAGAAGGCAGTGTGACAGGGCTATGGTCTTAGACTCTATGCAGGGAATTTTAAGTTTTAGTAGGGAAAGGGAGAGTCCCTAACCCATTAGAAGCTACAGGACAGTTTCAAATGACACTTCAAGTTTTCAATGAGCAAGGAAGGGGAGAATGCTTTGGAGACAGATGTATATCTAGAGAGAGGTGAAAGTAAAACACAGTTGTATAAGATGCAGTCCATAAAGATAAATATTGAAAGAGTATGTTGTGTATGAAAATTGATCTGTGATAATGAACAGCATTAAAAAGAGGCAAAGTTAGTAATGTTTGAAACACTAAAGATACTCAGTAGCTATTAAAACTAAATTTACAGATACTGTACTGCAGGTGGTGCTGCTGAGCTAGAAAGGCTTAAATTCACCATTAAATCCTGACAGAAGAATAAGAGGGGGTCCCTGGGAAATGCGTGCATTTATTCAGGAGCAAGTGGGCAAAGCGCACAAATTGAGAGACAGAGGCAGCAGTAGCCGGGCTTAGATATATTCCCCTCTCTCTGAATATAATTTGAGATTTAGATTCATCTTAAATCCAAGGGAAAACACTTTGTAGAGGTTGAAAGCTGTGTAGTTGCAACAGCTGGGGTTATGAGCTATCAAATGCAATTACATTAAAACAGATTATACTGTGCAAATTGAGCCATTTAGAAGGTGAGAACCAAAGAAACCGCTCTGATCCCCCCTTTTTTTCTAAATTGCAGTTTTAGTTCCTTGCAATTCTGAGGTACAAAAGTAGGTGAGACTGCTTTTGTATCTGCAAAGTGCTTCATTTCTGAATGTAATTCTAACTGAGTGCAATCTAGGTTAAAAGCTGGACAACTGGGTAATTAGAGCTCACTGGCTGCTAAAGGACGATCAGCTGTGCTGTGGCTCATCTGTGTTCCCAGAGACTAGTTCTCTTCTTCCCTGAGTGAAGGCTGCTGGAGACCGAGCATCTGTACCCGGACTCCTCTTGATCCCTGAGATGATGGTGCTGGACAAGGAGGACGGTAGGTGGGCTGAGATTCCTTAAGCTTGTACACAGTGTATGCCGTACGGAGTTACATGTAAGTAAATGGCTCTGACACACATGTACAGTGCGCATGTTTGGGTGTTCTGCTTTCACCCTTTGATATTTTTCCCTATGCCAGTAACAGGGGAAATTCGCTCTTTATCTTAGTTTTCCCCTGGCTTTGCTGAAAAGTCAGCTAGCCCAGAAGGGTTTACTCCAGGCTCTGTTTGCTGAAGGACATGTGGTATAAACAGTTTATTTTTTTTATTCATTTGGATTTTTCTTCCCAGCAAATGACAATATGACTCTATTTTGCCCATCTTAACCTGTTTATTTTAGTAGCTTTTATTTTTGCATCTAATTTTGAGGCTTCCTTTCCCACATCTTTTTTTAATTTACATGTTTAATATATATTACTGCTCTATATATTACTGCTCTTCTTCATAGCTATAAACCTAATGACAATAAGCTAACAGGCCTGCTAAACTGCTCTGGCAAAGAATCATTGGTTTATTGTGAGAATTTACTCTCTCTAAATGGGAGAGGTGGTGCTACTGTAGGAAGGTGACTTAATGAATGAAGCTGAAGGAGAGAGTGACTGTGTTTAAGTTTGGGTGCTGGCATGTGCTTCCATTATTTTTAAAGCTAGCTGTCCTTACGAAGGAAGGAGCAGTGCAGTAATTTAGGGACGAGTCAAAGATTACGCTGAGGCACTGTTATCTAGTAGTTAGAGAACCTGTGTCTTCCTCATGTGACTGCCATTTGCCTTTGGGCAAGCAACTTAACTGCTCTGTCACTGGTAGTTTCTAGGATGAATATGGTAAGTTTGACCACAAGTTTTCTGATGAGAAAACAAACATTGCTTTGTGACCTGTGTGACAAACACAGCATTTTGGGGGCGCTACCATAATGTTAATGGCAAAGCTAAATATTGGGGATTGCCATTTTCTTTTAAAAAGGCTATTCTGACCTTTAGATAGGTGTGAGCGCTCGTTCTTTCATATTCATTTTCTAAATAGATAACTTAATTGTGTTGTGTCCGTCAGTACATGCTGCTGGATAGTATGGATTCTGGTAGCTTTTAGCATATCTGTGCATGCGAAAAGATCTGTAACAGCTGAAAAGTTAGACGTGGGTGTCATTTGGAGGCAGAATGGAGGGACTGAATTTCCACGGGTTTACAGACGAGAAAATTTGGAAGGATGTTTAATATGCCTGGAACCCTATGAATTTAAACACTTTGACACCCAGTAATAGCAATATTGCTATGTTAGATGTGTCTCAGTTCTTGACAAAAAGAGGAATTGTTTTCCCCTGTCAAAATTGATGCTAATCACATAACACTAATAGTACTTAAAACTAAGTAATTCAAATATCAGGTTGAAAGGGGAGGATTTCCTTCTATGCTGCTGTTCTAGTATTAAAATGGATTTTGTGTAATGGGAAATATTTGGAATAGGAAGAGCCTGAGTATTAAAAAGTAACCCACATCTGGTGGTTTCTAACCAGTAGGTTTCATAATTGCTACATTGAGGTTTTCCAACATTAAAATAACCATAAGAATTCTACTAAAATATTATATCAGACCTGTAGCTTTGCTTACAGTGGACTTTTTTCAGGTACCTGGAGGACCATCATCAGTAGATATAATGTATTTTACATGATCAGCGAACTCCAACTTATTTGCAAGTTCAGAGAACCTTCGTCTGGTTTTATGGAGTGGAACACAAGTACTTTGCCTAACCTTGGATTGACCTGCAGGTTCTGGTGAATAAAATTTGGATGGATTTTTTTTCCACCAAGACTTTTCCTCTTTATTTAAAAAAAAATTACAAAAATCTTATTGCCATTCTCCTCAGTTCTATGAAATTCATAAAGTCTTAACTCTGACAATCATGGTGTCTTATTTACAAATTTCATGTCTGGAAGGCATAACCAGTCTTACCAATACGGTAGCAGTCAGTTTGGCTCCCTGAAATTTCCAAATAACCTGACCTAGAAGATAGAAATTTTGATTTCTATTGAGTTGTCTGATTGGTTTCCTTGTCGACATATTAGAGCTTAGAAAATGAAGTAGATAAGAAGCATCTGTTACAAATCTTCTCCAGCAACTTTGCAGATGACTGTACGGTGGCTAAAAAGTATTAAGTGGTTGCATATTGCTTATGCTGGAAAAACAAATGAAGGTCTCTGGATTTCAAAGGCTTTGAAGCAGCTCAGCTCTCAAAGGTGTTCTGTTGCTTTTTTTGGCTGTGTAAGTTGAATCTAGTGAGTTTATTTTATTAGAAGCATAAGGCTACTCTGTAATCTTCCTCTGAATAAGACATATTTCGCTGGCTGACCTTATTTCCTATTGGGCCACAAGTTGTGTACTGCTTTTTTTTTTTTTAAACAAAAACAATTTCTCCCACATTTAAAAATCCTCCTTTGCAGTTCATGCTTGCACTCAGAATTATAATCTGTGATGATGGAACAATATGAACAGAGCCGAACAGCCAAAATTAAATTCTTTAGTTTGAGGAAGTGCTGTTACCTGTGTAAAAGCAAAAATGCATCATGTAGAGATCACATTTTCAAGTGTAATGCGCGAATAACACTCAAAGCAAAACAAAAATTCAGTCTTTGTAATAGCAATTAGGAAAATACTGCTGCTTATTCCAGCAATAATATTTGCTAACAATGAAGCGCAGCCTAGTAAGTAGTATGTATGGCATGAAACACACTAACAGAAATCATAATTCTTTCATTACAAAAAATACAACTTTTTTCACCTAACTTGTGCTGTTAACTACTCAGTGTCTTAGACCCAGCTTATTGAAGAGCTTGTTACTGCACTCTTCACATGTACGAAGGCACTGATCAGAATGTGTTTATACCCCAAAGCTGGTACAGCCAACAGTGCATACAAACATGGATCTTGTGTGTTAAAAATAGAACTTGAATCAATTAAATGTGGCAAAAGAATAGGCAATGTGAATACCAGGTGGGAGAGTTCCAGCAAATGTGATGGGCGTCTTGGATGAAGACTTGATATTTAGAGGGTGACCCCAAAATATGTGTAGCAAGGACGGACGTGGGTGTGAGTTTGTGAAAAGAAGCCGCGCATCAGTATGAAGTATTTAGGGCAATGAATATCGGAGAATCTGAAACAAGATCAGTGGTAAACAATGGAGACGTCTGAAAAAGGAGGTAATATTGAGGCACCAGAAAAAAAACAAGCTGTTTGGAAGATGGTTGGAATAATTTAACTTGGAGAGAACCAGTGTGCGCTCCAGGGCTGCGGTCTTCTATTCAGTTAATCCATGCATTTCTGAAAGGTTGTTTAGCAAATGGATTTGTATTAACTGATTTGATGTGAGTTGAAACAGCAGGTAATGATCAAACACTTGCATGCATCGGGCTGTGGGGGAAGGAATAATACGGGGAGAATTAACCTTAAAATACAGGACTCCATGAAATAGGGCCACAAAACAGCATTTCTCTTATCTATATTTAATAGCAGGAGGTTCTCACTTATCCGCTTAAAAGTATCACTTACGCAACATGGTAAATGAAGGCAAAGCCACTTGGAGAAAAGGAAAGAAGGACCAGATCTAGATAAAGATGGATTAAATACCATAGATGTTGATTGCTAGGTGGTTATAAAGTGTGAATAAAAGCAATGGGTCCAAACAGAATCCTGTGTCATGGTAAGTCAGGAGAACAAAGATATTTTTTCCCTTCTTCCAACCACAAACCCAGTGACAAGAATGATCAGTGAGATAGGACTTCAGCCATGAGATCGGGGCCCAGGCATTCATCTTATAAATGAACATGTTAGATGCCACAGACAAATACAGCAAGATCAAGATATGACATTTTACTCAATGTATAGAACCATTTACATTCAAGATCATTATAGACCTCTAATAAGGTAGTTATTGAATGAACACAAGCCTAAACATGAAATAGTGCTACTTTTTGGAAGAAAGAATATCCAGTGGCTAGGTTTGTCAGAGATGTGAGATTTTTTTTTAATCAACAGATATTATAGATTTTTATTTTTAAAAATTTTTTTTAGTTTATTTTTAAATTTATTAACAATGGAAATATTTTTCATTGGTATTTGTGTTTGTATGGTGAAATCAACATTTACCAATAAAAATATAATCTTTCCAAGACCACCTATATGTTGCTGACATTAAAAAAGGAAATGGCAAATTGATCAGACACGTGCTGAAGAGCCAAGCGAGGAGTGATGGGGACAATAGATGATACCTGGCGAGGGCAGAGAGTCACTTTCTTCTAACACTGAATATGGAACTTTATTAGAAATCAGGAAAGCTGTTTTATTCTGAAAGCTGTTTCTTTCTTCCTCTGCTTTTGCTGAGAACCTTCTCCAAGACCTGTCCCTGTCTGGCTTCCTGTTTCTGTTCTAAAGAAACACTGCACGTCCTCCTAGAAGTCACCTTATTCAAAGAATGAAAAACTTCTGTTGCTGAGAACTGGTTATATAACCCAACCAATTAAGGAAATGTATATAGTTAGGGGCCAATCATGCAACCTGCTGCATAAGTGTAATTGCTGTGGATTCTGTTTGGAGTCACAAAAGGGAAATGTTTGAGATTGTACCTGGTACAGGAAGTGTGAAATTGGTGGTATAGCTAAAAGTGCAATGGCAGGATGAACAAAAATGAGAGGTGATAGCTTAAAAACATGTATGAAGAGGGAAGTGGAGGGCAGAAAAGCAAGGTTCTAGGTAAAAATAGAATAGGATTTGAGATGGATAAATCATCAGATTAGGTTCCAGTAAACACCCAAAAGCAGCGATTCTCAACCAGGGATCTGGGGCCCCCTGGGGGGGCTGCGAGCAGGTTTCAGGGGAACCGCCAAAATAAACCAGAGAGCAGGGCCGGTGTTAGACTCACTGGGGCCCAGGGCAGGAAGCCCGAGCCCCCCGCCGCCTGGGGCTGAAGCCGAAGCCTGAGCAACTTAACTTCGCAGGGCCCCCTGTGGCATGGTGCCCTGGGTACGTGCCCTGCTTGCTACCCCTAACGCTGGCCCTGGCTTTTAATCTACTGGATATGCAGGAAAAAACGTTGTTGTGGCACAGGTGGGCTGTGGAGGTTTTATAGCATGTTGGGGGGTGGGGGCTCAGAAAAAAACTGTTGAGAACCCCTGCCCTAAAGCTTAGCTGCTTCAAATCTTGTGGGATTGCACATTTAGGAGAACAGTCATTCTTGGGGCGCTTGGCTGAAAAGATGACTCTAAAATATTATCCTTCAATACTGCAGAAAGGGTCAGGCTGAACGTTTAGATGAGTTCTTAGTTGAATGAAATTGGTTTTGCCCATCCCGAAAGGAAATGGAGAAGTTAACATTTCTAATAGCAGTGAGTTGTATTTTCTGGATATATATACTCCTGTGTAGTACAATCAAGGTCATTTTGTAGTCTGCAGGGATACGGTATTGAGGCTGGACTCCTCTTCCAAGCGTCAATGTTTTTAAGTTCCGAAGTGCTGCCGATACATTGCAGTTGTCTTCTGGGCATATTATGTGATTAAAACAATTAGGAAACACTTTTTCAACTTTGGGGGTGGGTTTGGGAGGGAGGGATAAAAGAAGAGACTGAATCATGGAAATTATTTAGGTTTAATTTTGGATTTAAATGCAATAAGAAGGCTGCTCAACAGTTAGTAAGATGAAAATCGGTTGCACTGCCTGTGGGTTGGTGTTCCATTTTCATGTGGTATTTGTGAAAGCTGTGTATTTTATCTGTTTGCTGTAGCAGCTCTTAAGAGAGTCATCAAAGTATAGAATCTTCCAAAAAAAAAAAAAAAGTCCTTGTACGAGCAGTGCATTATTAATAAAGTAATCCATTAGATCTGGTGATAAAGGGTCACGGCACAGTCTGAAATATCTGTTTTTAAATGGTTAAGAAGTTATCATGGTTGGAGGATTAATTGATTCCACTTGGGAGGCTTTTTTAGGTTTTTAGAGTTCACCTTTAGAAACACATTTCACTATTTGTAAATGTCTGTTTCCTATTCAAAGTTTTTTGTTTAACCTAGGTCAAATAATTAAGCTTATAACAACATTAGGCTTTCATCAAAAGTAACTGAACAGCTACAAAAGGAAAATATGCTGGCAGCACTAGTGTTAAGTGCATCTTTAAACCATTTTATCTTAGGTTAAGAATATGAAAGTTCATGGCAAATAAAATATTTGAAATCCATCCAAATCATAGTAATGGTATCAAAAAACATCAAGCGTGGTATTCTAAGAATAGAAAATACATTGCAGATATTGCTAACTGCTGAACTCTAAAACTCTAATGGGGCTATGTGTTTTTAAAATTGTGTTGAATTGTCATCGTTTAGTGTATTGTGAAGTTTTAAACAGTATAAAAATCACTGCCCCCAACTCCAGTAATGTGGGTGAACTGTCCACAGGAAATGACTTTTTCAGTGACTGTAGCACCTATTCACCAATAATTTTGGGGGCGGCTGGAAGGACTTGTCTATTTTTTGTTATCTTGTTTACTATTAGATTAGCATATTTCAGCCTATAGATGGTTTGTGAACAATCCACTGCAGCTGTTTTGATAGTTCTCCAATTTGTGGGTTATTTTCCTGTTCCCTGACAGGATGACCCCCCAAGCCAATAGAGTTTTCAAGACTGTTTGTTGGCTACTGCTTCACAAATAGATGGCACGCTCTTTGGGGCAGAGACTGTCTTTTTGTTCTGTTTGTACAGCATCTAGCACAATGAAGTTCTGGGCCATGACCAGGGCTCCGATACACTACGATAATACAATTAATAATAATAAATATATTTACACAGGTAGAGACACAACTTCCTTCTGCTATAAATGTTCTTGCAAAAAAAAAAATCATAGAGTGGGCATCAGAAAGGATCACAGTAGTGGTGAATGAATTTACATTTTTTTGTTTAAATGACCATTTGTGTATTTTCTACTGCAGTGTTCAAAATTCTACACTCACTGATCAAATTCCCAGTATGTGTTTACAAAACTAGGGGAATACTTGGTTGATGCAACTACTGGTTTTAACAGTTCTGCTCTTTTTTTTCTAAAAGAAAAACATTTAGGGTTATTCATGAGTTAAGAGAACTTGAACCAAAACTAAACCATAAAAAAACCCCTCACTAATATAAACATATATTTGGGTCAAGGCCAGAGATGCTCCTAGGTGGTTCATTATGGATATGAGATAGAAATGTATTCCAGAGGACTGTATTTCTAATAAATAAAAAAGCATAATGAGACTGTAACTGGGAAGGAAGACAAAAGCAGCCATGCTTTAAATTGTTAATGATGGTGCCAGTGGTTGCAGCTTTACCACAGCTGTTTAAATTGATCTGCTAGTGAAAATGTTTTGTTTTGGCACTTTCCCTTCATGTGCAACCCTTTCAAAGGGACCCCTAGAAGCTTTTCAAAGGGGAATTGTGATCTCTTCCTAAATGGGGTTTAGAGCACCAGAGTTCCAATATTTTGGATTATTTAAACATACAAGTGTGTGTTCTCTTTTTGTAATACTTTTGACAGGTACACAGTTGTTTTCCCCTCATTCCTCCCCCCCCCGTTTACAAATTATTAATACCTTATTCTAAAGGGTATTTCTTTGGCTTCAGCATCACCCTGCTATCCAGTCTCTCCTTTTTCTGACACTGTCATGCTTAATAAGAAAAGCAAAATAGTACTGCTTAAACTTGAGACATAAAGGACTACCAGTAATTTCTGTCAAGTGCCTCATTAGAGATTGTACTGTAAAATGTGTGCCTTTATATTATTATTTTATTATGTATTTTTTGCCAAGACCCCCTTGTGTTAGGTGGTGCACAAACAGAGAACAAAAAGAGATGTTTGGGGTTTACCAATTTATTTCTAGATTTGGGGCTACCTTTTAGCTGATTGATCCACTTCAGCATCTTTTCATATTTAGACCATGCATTCGCATTCAGAAGTAACAAGTACAGTCTCCAGATGATAAAATCCCACTAACAAGTTGAGACGAATGTGTTGCTTTTATTTATTTTATTTTTACCAATGTATTGTCTGAAGCAAATCGTGTGTGTTCAAGTAGTTTCGAAAAGGTAGCCCACTCAGGACAGTTTTATCCACTGCCTACAAAGTTACAGTCCCCACCTCAAGGAACTTACACTCTGTGCACCAAACTATTTGGAAACATATATAAAGACTGCTGTGTGGGCCCATGATGGCACTGTAGATATTGAAGACACTTACTAGATGTCTCCGTGGATAGGCTGGGTCTGGTGTGCTTTAGGTGACTTGGCAACTCAGTTTCTGCATCATGTTTATACCTGAGGATATTTAACATTGTTCAGAATCCATTATATATTCATTTTTATTCTCCTTTGTGGAAAATGACTTCTGTAAGTACCCTGCTATGGATATGAAAGGCTGTACTAGGCATCATCTCAAACCCTTTGACCTGTCTGCATAGACTGGAGCTCTGTTTTTGAAAGGACTCCTTTATATCTGTTTTTACTCCATGCCCTTCCATTCATTTGCCTATACAAAGCAATAAAGGGTAAAACTAAAGTAACATAAATTGGTCTGTCTTCCTGAATCCATGTCTCACTAATGTACCCAGATTAACTCAACTGTAAATTGTCTCCTTTGGATGTCGTGTCTTGCTAAAAGTTTCCTATATGATTCATGATTTGGATTGCTTTTAACAGCTATTGGCTAAGCAATATGGTAAATGTACAAGGTGATGCAATTGGCATTAGTGAGAGGATGCACAGGAGCATGTAATGCAGTCAATACTACATTAACTACTGATGCCCAATTACAGAAACTGGAAGAGTGGCTTTTAGGAGCATTAGGACTTGCAGAAGAGCTGAGATCACCTGCCGCTCCTTGCCTAAAAGCTTCACCCTTTATGCGCTGGGATCAAAGCAAACATTCAGTTGCTGCTTTATCATGTATAGTAACGAAGGTGGGTTTTTTTCAAAGAAGTGTCACACTGATGCTTTTAACACATGTAAATTCAAATTTCCATATTTCAAGATTCTCTTTCCATCTCCTGAGGCAAGACTTTATTTGAATAAAAACTCTCTAACCACCTCTGTACTTACTGGTTCTGTTTTTCTACATCCTACTACTTTAGCCATTTTCGTTTAAAGAAACACTTTAAGTGCAGTTTAGAGTGTCCTATTTCAGTGAGTCAGACAGAACACGACTCTATTTTCCCCCCCCAGTCTCCTGTCCTTTCTCTAATCTGTACATGATTGAGACCTCAGCTGGCTTACACTCTCGAAAAACGTTCTAAAGTACAGCCAGACACTCTATCAAACAGGATATTTGAGTGTGACCTCTTAGCAGTCCATGTTCAAATTAAGCATATATTGTTTCCACCACTGCTTTTGAAACCCAATTGCAATAGTTTGATTATAGGGCCAGATTGTGCTTTAAATGCAGCGTGCACTTCTCCTATACTAAGTTTAGTATTGCTGCAGTTTCTATTTTAAAATGAGCAATGTTACTGCTGTATCACAGTATTAGCAAGCCACAGAGGAGTTCTTAACTTTGAGACAGGATTGTGGGAGGGAAAGCTGTAAGGACACTTAAATATTTTAATATAAAAGAAAGCTACTAGGTGGCTTAACACTTTTTTCATTGATTCTCATCTTCCAGTTAGGATACTTCGCATATCCCTAGTGCTTTTCTTCCTCAAAACATTTTAAGAATATTAAATAATTCCTCCCAACACGCTATGTATTAGACCCTTTTACAATTGTAAAACCAGGGCATACCGAGGTTTGGTGACTTGCCGAAGCCCAGAGAGAGGGAGTTGGTTTTACAAATGCTACTAGAGTGCCTGTGCTAATTTGTTCCTAACTTGGGTGGCCTGATCTCCCCTTGCACAGCCCTTGTCTCCCCTACTCAGTTGAGTGAGGGCTGCTCAGACAGCATCTCCAGCCTTGGTTGGGGAGAGTACAGGCTGTTGACCTGATACTCTTGTGAGCAAAAATGGTTGAGCTGAACAGAGGTGGGAAGTGAGAGCAGTGCTGGCTGCACCCTCCCACTCACTGGCCAGATCCACTGGGGGGGGGGGGGCACCACTCCAGGAAAAAGAGTGGAAGAACCTTGCTAGCCCAGGCAGGAGAGGAATAACCATTGTCACAACACTCATGGGCATCTGGTGAGGGACATGCGGCTTCATGCTGACTGCCCCTTTCTCTGGGCTGACTGCAGAGTAGCATCTGAACCCTGTGTGCTTAAGCAGGTGCTCCTCAGTTTGCTTTCTGTGGCCTAATGGGATATGTCAACACTATATTCTAAATGTGGGCTTACAGTTGCTGGACCTAGGTCTCGCTGCCATAGTAACGAGGCCATACTGCACTATGCAGACCTTTTGACTTGGCTTTGCAGCCGGAGTTGTGTCCACACTGCAAAATGACAGGGCTTGGCCCTGAATTGCAGAGGAACTCTGGCTCTGACCCACTCCCTAGCAGGGTCCTAGGACCCGGTCCTATGGGCTTGCTGACCTGAGTCAGGCTGATTTTGTGTATAGACGGAAGGGGAGGTTGGGCTCAAACCTGAGTCAGTGCCTCGGCTTAATGTGCAGTGTAGACATACCTATAGAAGTTAGATCCAACTGATGATAAAAGCCCTCCTTTCAGCAAAGAGAAAAAAAAATCTCTGCCAGCACATTGTTCTCTGGCACAGTTGGGGTGCAATGCTCTAACATGTTGATTCTTGCTTTTGCGGACAGAAAAACTGTTATGACCATCTTAGAAAGCCATGTGGAATCCTAAGGCAGCTCCCCCAACACCATTTTGTTTGTAGATGGGGCCTAAAACTTCTTGACCATTAGTGCCTTAATTATCAAAGTAAAACTATCACAAGGTCACAACCAACATAGCCCCTGCCTTGTTTAATGCCTCTGCATATTCAGCTAGCTGGAAGAGTTTGTTCTGCTGTAAGAGCAAGGGGAAAAAGCATTGCTGTTTTTAAGAGGATTGTCGCTTTCAGTTCCTGATCGATGTTCTTTTGAACAGCTGAGGGGGAGGGAGCAGAAGGTAACCTGCTGGCTTGCCACCTTTTAAGTACATTAGTGCAAGGAGTACAAGCATTGGAGACGTGAGGGAACTTAACTGAGCTTTGCATTTAGCCTGGCCTCAATGTGTAGTACAGACTAGTATCCTACCCTTGATGCATTTTCCTGTACTGGTACAAACTGTGGTTTGTCTCTACGTATCCAGTAGGGCAAGTCAAAACATCCTTGAGTGACTTTTTCTTGAGTCGGTGTTTTCTCTTATTTGCTCTTCGTAAGAGAACAGATGTGTAACCTTCCCTATGCAAAATTAAAATAAATAGTGGTGGTATTGTCCTTGAGATTACTAGAACACTTAGGGTATGTTGCTGTACTCCTCAGAGCTTTGGAGTCCTGGGAATCAAAGGGCTGGAATTTACAGAGGTTAAGTTAAACAAGCACTAACTTTCTTTTTTTATTTTGTTCCCTTATCTCCCTTTAATTCGGATTAAGCGAAAATGTAACAACCGCCTTTAAAAATTGGTAAAAACGATTCATTGGCTAGCCTGTTCAGTGTTTTAAACTTGCACTGTTTAAGTGGGCTGCTCAGTGAAACTTGTACATTCATGAAATAGCTGATTGAAAAGCAATATTTCAGATAAATACAAGCCAGCGATCTATCAGCAGTTGTAATAAAAGCTGGGCTTCAGGCTGTGATTTTATTTTGAAATAATAAGAATTGCTTTATTCTTTTTACTTGAGTTACCATGGTAATTCTGTCGTGTAGCAGTGTTATATTGATTTAGAAAGTGGACAGTAATATTTCTTTTGTGTTATTCTGTTTCTAGGGGTTGATTTCTAATTTCCACTTGGAGATTACTTTTCTTAAGTCCCTTCCCCTTTTTTTTTCTCTAGCAGTGTAATTTTCCTCTCACACATTGCTATTTTCTGAGCTTATTGGTTTGCTCTTATTTTAAATTAAACTTGCTGGTTTCAAATATTGAAATGACATCTTTGTCTGTGTCTGTACTTTGGTTTAGCAAAATATTACAGTCTGCTGTTTTATGCTTAATAATTTAAGGGAGGCTTTATGTCTGCCATCAATGGTTGTTGGTAACTAATGCCTAAACCAACACAAAGCTTAAACCTCTGACATTTTAATATTGTGTAATGGTGCTTCCACCTTGCATATGATTTTTTTTTAAAAAAGAAAAATCTGCAGTGTACATCTGAGTATTCTTACCAATTAAATTCTAAGGAGATTTGTATACATTTACAACTGGAACGAGCTGTGGCTACATTGGGGTTCCATAGTAGCTAAGACACCTATCTGCTTTGTGTTTTGAAAACCCATTTATCATTTCTCAACCATCCCCCTTTAATCAAATACCTAGACGGTTTTTGAAAGCTAAACTTTATTTTTAATCTGCAATTATGTATAATATAGTAAATGGCAAGCTCTGAAAATCACTAATAGAAACAGGTGCAGCCCTATAAGTATATCTTAATAGTAAATATTGTATCTATCAAGAGCTGAGTATGAGTATGAGATGACCTCTTAAAGCTGAGCTGCTTCTCCTTTTGGAGTTTCAGGTTGTCATCTCTTGCAAGAGGAGTAGACCCTCAGCTTGGGAATGAGGGGGATGAGGAAATGAACATCTACTATCTCATTTTAAGATACATGTGTTTAAAACTTAAGTCTAGCTGTGTATTCTGTTTTACTGTTTAACTTATTAACCGTTTCACTCTGTGCTTAAAAAGCAGTTTTCCCACCCTTACTACTGAAAGGTAAAGTTCTTCCTTATGTCTGAAAAGTTTCCATTAAAGGGTTTTGAGGGGCAAATAACTGGGCAAACCAGGACATAATTTGCTTTGTGGCTCTTAATTTTCATCCTTCTCACAAGACTGAGAAACAGTCCTAAGAGTGCTGACGGGTCTAGCTGTTCTAATGGGGGAATTTATGCCACAACATATGAGGCTCTGTCAGTGTTTCCATATAAAACTCCTCCCTTCATGAAAATTCACTTGGGGTAGAAAGTCTGCACATAAGCTCCTTGCTTGAGGATACCTTTTTCTTTCATATTTAATTTTGATAATCCCTCCATTTGAGCTCTCTGAAAAATAAAAAGGGAGGCAGGACAGGAGAGAGAGAACTTCTTAATGGTCTTTCTAAATGACATTTACTAAAATTACTTGACAGCTGAATTACACTACAGTAGTATTGCAAACTATTTTTGTAGGCCTGAACTCATATTTATTTTAGTCCAAGTGTTACAATGCATAAGCAGCAGTCTTTCGCAGAAAACTTCACAGCCTTTTTGCATGCAACTTGCTGTGCAAGTGTTGCCTGCAGTGGTCTCTTTAGGGTCAGTGATCCACAACCTCTAAAGCCTTCAAGTAGGTCTTGACCCTTGAGGTTATAATGGCCCTTGGAGCCATTATGAACCATCCAGTGATGTCTGTTACACATTAGTCTATAATAGCTCCAGACAAAATAACAGATTTTTTTTTTAAGTTTGTAATTCTAGCTCTCCACAGCAGATTGCAATGGCTTGGAATGCTAAAATGAATTTTTAAAGTAATGCAGCAAGTGACTGTTAGGCTAAGACTTGGGATTCAACTCACTAACACTCTTCTTCTTTCCTTCCCTGTTTTGTCCCCTGTCCCTTAACATTTTTTCTTCTGTTTTTTTTTTTTTTCAATGCCAGTTCATAATGCATCTGTTAACAGAATTGGTCTACTCTGCCCACTCCTGCTGAATTTGCAGTGATGTGATAAAATGGTATCTGACATCACAGGTCGCTACAAGGAGTAAGGTTCTGTTGATCTTTAAGTATCCCATGTGCTTTTCACAAATGTACTTGAACTGATTTTAGGCACCATTTTTAACATGCACACAATTTTGCATGACACATTATTACGTGTTAGAGTGAGCCATCCAGGAGAAGGGTCTAGATGACATCAAAGGCATTTTCCAATGTACATTTCTATAAGCCTGATCTATTTTAGGGGATATAATCCTGCCTGCAAATATCTGAGTCAAGGTTTGAGGTTGCCACCACCTGCTTTAAAATGTAATTTCCTTCCACAGTTCATTCCATTATGACTGTATGATGCATCTTCTGGGATTGAGTAATTGGCTAGCTCAGAAGTAATTTTTGTTTCCACTAGAGAGATGTTTACAAACTGATGTTGTAGTATCGCTTTAAGACCCACTGAGAATCTGATTAAAGGCCTGAGGATCTTCTGCAAAGATTGCATGCTCCCGGTTGACATGAAAGGGTCAGCACGCTGTCACAGTTTCAGCTATTAAGAATTAAGTTAACACTGATTCAAATGCTACTGTGTATGTACAGCGTTCATTGGACTGCTGTCGGATGGCAGTAAGTAACTTTATACCATAGCGTGTCTGAACTCCATTTAGTTACATTGTAAAGCCGAATGAATATGGTCACTTATGACCGGTATCAGAGGTATGCATTAAATAGTTCAGGTAGGGTGGAAGAGAAACATAATCAATATGACCTCATATACACACAGACTGCAGAAAACATTACCATTGATTGGTACAGCTGCTCTTCAGCAGGTGTGGGTCAAAAGTTTACCTAACATGGGTGGTTTTTACTTGTAGGTTTGAACATGAGTGATATTGTATTGCTGGTTTCCTGGTGCTGATAGTACTAGAACACTAGCTCCATGGTTCAGGTGAAGTGGGTACTACCCAAAATAACCATTGTCCTTTTAGGGGATGATGATGGTAAAAGCCCTAAACTTTTAGCCTAGGCAAACCTGCTGCCTTGAATATTACTCAAACTTCAAACTCCAGTAGTCATCCACTTACAATTAGCACATGAGTTACGGTGGATTATGATGTTGTTATCCTGCCTGAGGCTTTGGGGCTTGCTGTGCCATGTTTCCATTTACTGGTGTTTAAATAACCTTAAAACAAGCACTGCCATATGGAGCACTCTGGTCTCCTGACTGCATTCACACTTCCATGGTGGTCAGCAGCGCCGCTGTCGGACCTGAAGAATTCTCGTGCTGCCAGTGCTTGCATCAAAGCTTCAGCTACACGGCAGGAAAAGTTGAAGTTCCACAAGAACCTCGTGGAAAGAAAAAAATTGGCTGAGCTAAGATTAAATATGCTCCTGAGGGAACACTTCTTCCTATATTTCCTTTGACATTCCTGCTGAGCCCAGAGTCTTGTGCTTTAACTGTTTGAAGAAAGCAGGAAAAATGCACTAGCACCAAAATACTGGTGGTGACTCTGAGGGTCTTGCTACTAGGCCAGTTCAGCTTTGTTGTAAGTGTGGTTGCACCAAGGGTAAATCTGGACCAGAATTTCAAAGCAAAGCTGAGATTTCAAATTCTTTTTTTACGCCTAGATATTACAGGGGTCTTTAACAGTGTATTGCCATAACACCTAGGCACGATCTGCCTTGGGGGTTTATAGGTGTCTGTCCTCTTGGTATCCAAGTGCTGCCCAACAGAGAGCAGTGGACGAAGCAATCTCTGCGTGTTTTATGCATTTAAGTTAACTTAGCGTTTGGGTTCCCTCCTCCACCTCAACACACCAGGAAGATCCCCAAGGGGAATGAGGGGAGGAGGGGAAGGAAAAAATTGTGGGCTGAGAGAGACCCTAGGCCAGACTAAAGCCTGAGGCAGTTTTTTTTTTTTTTTTTTATTTTAATGACCATTATAACAACCCCTGCTTTGGAGTAGGAAGTGTTGGAAATGCTGACAAACTCTGAATTAGAGCAACTAGAGAGGCAATGCTATAACATACTACACAGCTTAAATTGTGCCCAGTATGATTTCTGTGTTCCCTTTGAACAGCGTTACCGTGCAGCACGCACAAGATTCTTGTGCCAAGGCAATGGCAATGCACATGAGTCCACCACATCCAGAGCTACGAACCATGTGTGGCCACGCTAAGGAGCAGAACTGGCTCATGCAGCATTCTGAGAGCGCAAAACTGTGTGTGGATTAGGCAGAGTGGAGAGCATGGCGAATGAGTCTAAAAATCTACTGATGGCAATGAATGTTGAGTCAGACTGAGTAGTTCATTCTGAAGTTCACTTCCCCTCTACCTGCGGAGCTTGAAAAACATAGTTTACACTTACTAGTCCTCAGAGTAGTAGTTCTCCCCCAGGGAAGAAAAATACCTGTCTTGCCATGCTCATAGGAATTTAAAGGAATAAAACAATTGTATATTTTTATTGGAACATGCTGACAATCCATTTTCTATGTAATAAATAGAACCCCAATTCTGCCCCTTGTGCCTGACATGTGGTCTGTCTTTATCTAGTGATACAATGTAAAATAAACTGCAATGTCATGAACAGTTTACACCAACTCTGATGTCACTCTTGTCTTAGTCTCACTTTCAATTTTGTGCTTCCTTTCATCCTCTCTCTCTCTTGCTTGAAATTCCCTGCCCTCATTCCAGATTTCCATGCCCGCTCCATAGGCTCATTCAGGTCCCTAGCAATGACTTCGTTGTTTGCTCATGAGGAACAAGCTCAACATTTTGATTTTAATAATAATAATTATTTATTTATTTAATAATAAAAACTTAAAGTAAATCTGTCTTCAAGGTTTCTCAGTGCATCCTGTGTGTTGGTCGCCTTCTCCCCCATTTCCCCCCCCACCCCCAAGATTGGAAACTTCTGGCAAGGCCTTCCTCAGTGTGAGTCATTTACCTGTGCCTAATAAATGAAAATGCACAGTTCTCAGACTGCTTGTTTTAAGTTTCTGTCAGATCTTCAGAAGCTGGCTTGCTTAATAGATAATGTTGCTCTGATATTTGTTCTTATTAGTTCACAGCTAGAGTGGCTTAGAATAACGTTTAATTTTTTCCATTTCAATGTACGTGTTCATACACTTAAAATGTAATCATCTAACTTTGTTCAAACTGGGCTTGTTTTATAGATCTCATTGTGACTTAAACAAACCAAGACAGTACGTAAACTTACTGTATGGGTTTGTATTGGAACTGATAAACTTAGATACCATAGTAAGTCATAAGCACAAAGGGGAGAGTTAAGGTTGAGTTAACTTTGCATTTCATGACTTTGAGCAGTTTTGATAGTGTCTGTACTCATTTCACCCTTTCCATGCTCAATTCACTGTTTTTGTTCTGTATTTTGAGGAGCATTCTTCCCTGTGTAGCAATATGTCTTAAAATGTTTGTAGCTATTGGAAAAACAAATGTTTTGATTAAATGAAAATCCAGGATATTATGTGTGCCCAGAAAGACATTATTGGGACTTTATATGGAAAAAACAGGTTCTATGGTCATTTCGTTATTTTGTATTTCTTTAGCACCTAGAGGCCCGAACTAAGATTGGGGCCTAGTGTGTTAGGTGCTGTACATACACAACAGATAGTCCCTTGCCCAAAAACTTAAAATTTAAACAGATAAGATTTACAAAGGGTTGGAAGAGAAACAGAACTGAACATAGAACCTTAGTTTCCTGAGTCCCAGTCCAGTGCCCTGTTCACTGGATGACAGAACGTCTGAACTATTAAGTTCAAGTGATTCTCGCATTAATACTAGTACAAATCCACGTGGATGTTCATGTCCAATCGATTTTGAATTGGTTTTGAGAGCCCATGATAAATTTGTATGACTCTGACCAGGCTTTCATTTTAGAAAACATGTAACTTTTTTTTTTTTTTTTTTAACACCAGTGTCTTGTCTTGGTTACTGAGTTTGGCATGCTCTACCATGTGTTCCATTGTACATTTTCCTAGAGCACAGATGATGATTATTATTTGTATTACCATGGAGCCAAGGAGCTCTAATCATGGACCAGGATCCCATTGGGCTAGGCATTTTACAAACACAGAGGAAAAAAATGCTCCCTGCCCCAATGACTGTGGCTTTAAAGACACCATGAGAGCCAAATGAAATCCACATTGTGCTGGATGATCTGTTAACAATGATACTTTAAAATGTAACTCAGAGATGTGTAATGTAGTGGATGAGTATCCTTGAAAATGAGAATGTAATGTAAACCTGACTCTAATTGGGATGGTGCTTATAAAGGTGGTTCTGCTATACCCTCTTTTCCTACAGTTACCAGCTGAAAAAAGGGAAGCGAATTGGAGGGGAAGGGAAGATGTACCACCAATTTCCTCTCTATCACTGGGTATAAATAACTGAACTAGATGTAAGTAGAAGATTCTGGCTCTGGAGTCAGTTTTAAACCTACTTTGCTTAGTTGAAATTACTTTTCTAAGTTCAGAAAGGTTTTAAATAGTTTTGTGTAATGAGCTATTTTAAAATCAGATCCATAATCATTTAACTTTCCTGAGTCTCCTAAACATAAACACTAAATACAAGTTAGACTTGAGGGATGGAAAATGAAGAGCTGTAATGGTCACGCATCTATCCTCAGTCTCTGTTTTACTTGGTGTGAAGTACAACTTTCCTAAGGAAAGTACTTCGTCTCAGAATGGAATAGGCTTCCTATGTCTACACTACAAGTTGGGGTGTGTGATTCCCCTTTGTGTGTAAATAGACTTGTGCTCTCATCAAGCTAGTGTGAGTATAAACAGCAGTGTAGCTACAGGAGCACAGTTAGCCACAGTGGAGGCATGACCTAGCTGTGCCAAATACAAACCCGCCTCAGACCGGTGGGTCCATGCTTGGCACAGCCAAACCATCTGCTGCCACTACCATGGCTACACTGCTGTTTATACTCTCACTAGCTCAATGAGAGCTAGTGCGTATCTGGGCAGAGGAATCACACCCCTGAGCTCACAGCATAGACGTCGCCTAAAACAACTTTGGTCGGCTCTGTGGCGCTTTCATCCAAGGATTAGAATTCATGCCAGATGCTTAACCCCTGGGTTGACATGGACTAGGAGCACTTTAGAGGCAAAAGGCTCTGCTTTGGGAGGGGGAAGGGGTCCTGGAGATCAACAGTTAAAAATCCACTCAAAGGTTGTGTCTTAGCTTAACACAATTGGAAAGCCCATTAAAGGCACAGACCAATATGCTTGAAGCTGACTGGTTCTCCCTAGTGCTTGCTGGCTGGCAAGGGGGCCATGACTAGCCTCTGCTGGAGGGAGCACTGCTGAAAGAAAGGGTTTGATGGGTGGGAAGGGAAGGTATGAATGGAAGGACTAATGGAGAGCTCCACGCGCACCCCAACAAAACTCTCTTTTAAGCTTTCCCTATGGCCGTCCTAGGCAGCAAATTACATTAAACTGTACTTAAAAAGAACCAACCAGTTCTGTAATGCTGTGCTGGCTTCCCCATGTTCCTGCAGCTGATGACCACATGCTGCTTTGTAGCATCTATCCTCCCTATTCTTTTCTAAATTCTGTGTGGCTCACTGGTGATCCTGGCCTTTCGAAGAATACAAACCTTTGTCTCCCACTCTTTCTGAATAACTACGGTTCTTGAGTTCTTGTATCATTTGACTTGCCCTCTGCCATGCTTTCTTAGCCGTATTCTTTTTGTGTGATCAGAACTGCTCAGAATATTCAATACGTTGCCTTAGGAGTCCCAGTAAAAATAAGTTGCTATAATACTCATGAGTTGCATCCCCAAATTTTCATAACTACAGCAAAGGCGTTAATGCTCTTCAAATTTAAGGGGAACAGATGGATTTCCCCCCATTTTAGGAAAGTTAACTCCTGCTTCCTCACCCCTCAAAATTTCATTCTCTCTCTAATATTCCTATATAATAATAATAAAAAATGTGAGCTTTCAGGCACCTGAGCCTAAACTGGGACCTAAACCGGATTTGAACCTAGATCTCCACCTAACCTATGGTAGCTGGTCGCATCCATAGAAGATCTAGAGAATAGTTCATTTTTAGTTATAGTTCAAAACAGTAGAGAGTCTATTCTTTCCCACCGTGCTCTTTCAAAGTTGCTCTAAGGAAGCTCACAAAGAGCCATTTTGAGATTGAAGTGGGAACAAAGTGTTAATTGTTAAATTTTTTTTTTTTTTTGCCCTCAAAAATTTAAGGGAAATCCATCTGAAAGATGTTAGTTGCATACAGAGTATTTCTGTCTCTATCCAGTGTTAAGTAATCTGTTTTAGAAATCTTTTATATGCTGTCCTTGGCAGTTCTCAATAGGCTTTTACACTCAAACAATATGGACTCTAGCAGGTGGTATTTTTGGCAAATGACCTCCTCTCAATACAAAGATATTCAGAAGTTGGCCTTTCTTGTCTTTTTTTTTTTTTTAAGTAGTATTAAAATAGGAGGTTGAGGGCAAATGTACTAATACGGCAGAAATGCACTGACAAGTTAGACTAGAGGAAAATCAAAATATCTGTTACCAAAGAATTCAAATCCCAGTTAAAGAATTTAGTGGAGTAGCTGAAGATGTTAACTATCAGCAGATCTCGCTGTGGAAACAAAAGCTGCAGACTTGCAACTGCAGGCCTGTTTCTGTGGCAGAGTTTAGTTACACCAATGATTCTGCAACTTGCAGGCTTTATCTTCTGTGTTCTAGTCACATTGCTTTTCTGACATGAACTGCAAGTAACATGCCCAATTTGTCTCTCTCTCTTATTTTGGTTAATTGTAGTAGTAATTACTAATTTCCAACCCCTGACCTGTTTTTAATCACATTTTTTAAAATGGGCTTTTTGTGCCATTTTAAAATTTGGTGCTTGTTTTTAATTTAGCTAGATTATGCTAAAGTGTTCAAGAGGGCTGCAAAGCAAGGTCAAAAGCTTTATCTGTGCAGTGCCCATTTTCTTTAACACATTTTAATAATTGTAGATGCTTTCTCTAATAGAGGCTTTTGTTTGAGCTATGTTAAATCTGCCCTTTGTAGGCCACGCTGCTGCAGCATTAGCACAGTGTGCTGTCAAATGGGTGATTGGGGTCCAAGACCAACCTCTGCGCTAGTGGAGATATGGGGCCAGGTTATTTTTTTCCAAATACTCCAAACCCCCCAGACTTTCAAAAGAACTTTGCTCTCACATAGGAATTTAAACAAGGATCAGATGCTCAAGAATGCTCCGTTTCCGTGATACCTATAGCCAGTTTTTTTTCAAGAGCTCAGCCCTCAACATGTTGAGAATCTGGCCACTTACTTTAGTGCCACAGTAAGAGCTGAGCTCTTCTGAAAACCTGTCCTGCCTTCCCCATTGTGGGCACTGAGCCTCTTTTGAAAATATTGGCCAAAGAGTATGTTGTATAGAGCTCCAAATGTGGTTGGCTTCTACCAGCTATCCCAAGCTTATAGCCACTGCCTGTCCTGGTGCCTATACCCCAAATTTACATGGACTATGTATGACCCTTTCAGGGAGGTCAGTGGAAGCAGCAGCCAAAAAGCCTCCTTGCATTATAAAATGTGGTGCTCTTTCAGTTGAGAAGTTCTTAAGATGTCATGGTACTTAGTTTTTCAAAAGAGCATTTTCCAGATGTCTTTGCATTTTAAATTGACTCATGGCCAGCCGCCTTACATTAGAGCTCTAAAACACTTTAAAAAAAAAAAAAAAAAAACCTTCAGAATTAGATATAAAAGCCACTCTTTCTTGTGCATTTCTACAGTAAGTTACAGTAAGCTTCCACAAAGTGTCTTTTCTCCACCCCCAAATGGAAAAGTTTAACAGAGTTTGATGCTTTCAGACTTGGAAACAGTATTAAACAACAATTAGCTGACCAGCTTCTCTGGGTAGAATTGAAAATGCTTGCCAAAAAAACTTGTGGTATTTAAACCTTTTGTACAGTCTCTTGTCAAATATAGAAATGATTGCCTTTTTTTCTTTCCCCAACCATTTTCAGTCCTGCATCTGGTTTAATATAATGGGTGTTTGCATGAATGGCTTAGTTAGCCAGAGTGGTAATAAAACACTTTAAATTTATTGTGACATTTGGATTTAATTAAAAAGTACACACTTAGAAAAGTAAAACATAATGTGGAGAGAGAGTCAGGAAGGTTTTTCTCCCTTTCTTCCAAAAAACTAATTAGAGTTGTATTTTAAATTGTTTATGTGCTGCTAATCATTGTAATAAATCATTTATACTGAAAAAGACACACTCTAAGAGCTTGTGTAACTGTTTATGCTCTCAAGTTTCTATCATGAACAAATTGATCTGGAAGTGAATTTATTAACCACTAGGGAAGAAATCATTAGTGCTTTCTCTAAATATTCCCCAGGTACATTTTTATTATAGTAGTTTACTGCTTTAACTAAAAGCAACGTTACACAGCCCTGGTTGTAATTATGATGCAAATTGACTTTCCATCACTTACAAGAGAGAGAGCTGCCTTTTCCCTGCTTATATTTCCATTTTATTTTCATCAGAGAAAGGCATGTCTTCCAAAATTCTTATATCAATTGAAGCCTATGTTCTCAGTAGAATGACTGGGAAGACTTTAAAAAAAAAAATACAAGGTCGCTTGAGTTCTCTGTAATCTATCGGTGCTCATTAAACACTTTTAAAACCAGGTTAGCTCATCATATGATTTAAGCCTCTCACGTGCTGTAATAACAGTTAGTGCTTTGTAATCTTCAAAGCACTGCGCAACACCTCTGGTAGGGAGCCAAATATCCAAACACTTCAACGGGGGTTTTTTAAGGTGACTAGAGAGTCTGACACCTCTGGAAGACTTGCTTGGCTTGCAAACTTGTTGCACTGTATGTGAAGGCGCAAGGAATACTCCAGTCAATAAAGACTCATCCTTCCCTCTATAACCCAAAGAAAAGAATAATAGCATAAGTGTTCAAATCTGGGTGCTTTGAATTACTCTGCCAAATCTATATTTAGGTACCTAAATAAATGGGCCTGATTTTCAAAGTACTGAGCACCTGCAGCTCCAGTCAATATCAATGGGATCTGTGGGTGTTTGAAAGCATGTCACTTTTATTTGGGTGCCTAAATATGGATTTAAAGGCTTAGCTTGAGGCACCCAGGATGGAACAGTTTGGCCCAGTGTGAATCGCCGAAAAGAAATTAGCTGCAGTAGTTGTTCATTTCTAGAACTGGGCAGGTGATACGGAGTGTCTTGTCTTTGTATGTTTTTTCATTTGGACACTGCAATTCCATAAATTGTGTGAAACACAAGGTAACTGATAGGGAGGCTTAATTTGCAATGAAAAATCTTAATTCAAAAACCGTGGTCAAGGTTCTGTTTAAAGCAAACAATACTGTGCCCTTTCTAGATGGGATATCATAAGCAGGGTCGGCTCTAACTTTTTTGCTGCCCCCGAGCCTCCCCCCCGCCAAGTGCCACTCCCCCCCCCCCCCAGCCCCGCCCCCCCGGCGCCCCCCCCCCCCCCCGCGGAATGCTGTGCCGCGCCGCCCCCCGCCACCCCAAGATTGGCCGCCCCTTACCAGGTGCCGCCCCAAGCATGTGCTTGGTTGCCTGGTGCCTGGAGCCGGCCCTGATCATAAGAGAATATGAATGAAAGTGCTGCTTTTTCTATATCCATGATCAGATCGCTAACTTAGAGAGACATTATGCTGTATGTATAATAGGGGAGAGGTGGGAAGGTGATTATGGCATGCTTGAGGGCAGGCACAAGAGTGCAACGGGATGTTAAGAAAAATAGAGGGGAGACATAAATTCTGAGTGGAAGCAAGGATCACTTGAGTATCAACCTTGTACATACTTGAAACTGTTCACTGCACTTTGTAACCTGCCATTCATAACACAGAGCGGCATCTAGATGTCAGCTAGTCCTGTCCATGATGGCCTAGACACCACTGTCATTTCCCCACTGTGCATTTAAACTTCTAAAATCCCTCTCCCTTCTGCCTTCGGTGGGCTCTGTAGAAGTGTGTTGACTATTAGCAATTCATTTCAGCCATTCTGAAACTTCGAGTATTTGAAGAATTTGTGTGGGAGGAGAGAACTAGAACAAGCCATTAACTCAATAAAGTGTCAAGATTAAAAGGTTGCTGATTTTCCCACATTTGTGTGTGTATGTTTCCCTAATGATCACAAATACTGTACCTTTGAAGGGTAGTTTGCCTGTATCTTTTTTTCTTTATACGATCAGGTGAGTTCTGGAACCTCCAAGAATTAAGGGGCAGGAGGAGAGGGTATGCTTAAATTTTTCTTAGTCTGTTCAAACTTTTCTCACTGTTCTTGTGGTTTTAAACTCTTGATGTAAATCAGAGTTGTACTTAGTTGTTCATGCTTGAGTCTGTTTACATTCTTTCCCTCTGCCCTTATGGGTGGTTCAAGAGTGACAAAATCTGAAATGTTCATTTTTGCCTCATATACTAAGTTGGTAATAAGTAGACTTACTCACACGAACCTATAGGCTTTTAAGCTATGTAAATATGTTTGCCACACTTAGGTTCTGTTCAAAGGAAATAGTTCTCATTAGGACAAAGGATATAAATTCTTATTTTGTCACTCCTTTTTTATAATATGCCAAAAAATCTAAAATCCATTATGCTTGTCACATTATGCTTGTAAAGTAAGTGTGTTTTCAAGACTTGTAGCTATTCGTTTTTCCAGACACCTACTGTATTATGTTCTGCCACATTAAGTTTGCCTAATAATCTATGGGAGGATGTGATCAAGGCCTGATATGATAGACTGTGAACATCACTGAATTTTATAAAAAAGCTATCATGGAGACTGACTCTGCAGACGTTTTAATCTGTACTTTAAGAGACACACTACATTTTCCTTACCATCGTGAAACAAGATACAAAAGGTTGTCTGATGTTAGGTGTGTGCCTTCTACAAATGTGGCTTACTTTGAACCATACTGTCAAATATTACGCTTGTAATTCTTGTATAGTTTCTTTGTAGCCAAAAAGGGAGGCCTTCAGCCATTACATACTTTGCTAAATCTGATACTCAGGAATTATTTAAACATATCTACCAAGATGCCATTAATTGAGAATAATAAATGCCCTTTACGTGCAATGTCTTTTATAGGGACGTGACTCTTTATGCTGTTCCTGAAGGCTTTTATTCCTTTAAAGCATAAAAATTTCAGCACTTACAGCAGCATTTGATATACTGTTGCAACTCCCTCAGTCTGAGTTCTGCATTGCCACAACCTATTTCTTTTCTTACAACATTTTACAGAGTGTGGTATTTAAATAGGGACCTTCTCTGCCAGAGTGTGATGTCCATGAACTAATGGGAGTTGAAAAGGAGCTAAGTGGCAGTTTAACAGAGAGCATTAGAATCCAAAATCAGCATGTGTGTTGAGTAAGGAAAAGGGGAGTGTGACTCAGTTGCTTAGAAGGCACAAGTGGAATCTAAGTTGCTGATACAGACTAACGCAGCTACCATTCTGAAATGTGGAACTAGTGTTGGAACTTAGTGGCGCAGACACCCTCTAGACCAGAAAAAGTGTTTCTCTGAAGGCAGAAGAGATGTCTGGTTTATGGACAAGAAATCTGATGACATATTTGCAGAGCTGGAGGGCGAGAGGAGAAAAAACATACTAAACTAAGGTTTCAGAGTAGCAGCCGTGTTAGTCTGTATCCTCAAAAAGAACAGGAGTACTTGTGGCACCTTAGAGACTAACAAATTTATTAGAGCATAAGCTTTCGTGGGCTACAGCCCACTTCTTCGGATGCAT